>NC_084482.1:24852051-24999551 GCF_030035675.1 Rhineura floridana
TGAATGGTCTTCAGAGGTACATATATGGCCATGAGGTTAATATAAAGGAGGTGGTTAATGCGTAGCAAGCTAGCAACCAGTACTATATTTGTGAGTGTACTCAACTATGATCACAGAGATGCTCGTGGACTTAGGACCCCTCCTGTCCACTGTTTTGTGATGGGTTTATTCTGCAACATGTTTTTGTTGATGCAATAATAATGCATTCGTGGTGGAGCTATTCTACTTCATTAGTTGTTCAGTGATGATTTCCCAATGCTACTACAGTATTGTTGTCTGGGAGTGAAAAAGAAATGGGACCTTCCCCCACCCCAACATATATAGTATGAAAAGTTATAGGATTTCAGCAGGGTACTACAGGATATGCATTACCTGGCAAATGAAGCAGTGTGAGCATCCCAAAGCTTTTGCAGGAACAAATGAAAATAGTCTTGAAAATGGGATCATGCTAAACCATCGAATAACATCATGAGTACAAATGATCATGAATGTTCAATAAAAAAGGGTATTTGGGGGACCCTTACCATATGTACTACCTAATCCACACTCTTCTGCTTGAGGCTGTATGCCTCTCTATTACGATCAGAAGGAGAAATTTCATACCCATAACCAGCTCTTACATGCTGGGAGAGTATCCTCCCACATGCACTTGGAATTGCCACTAAACTGTTGTCTGCTACCATGGAGCTAAGACTAGCAGCTCTGGAAAGTTGGCAACATCTCCTTGCATTGCTCGGGCTGCTGCTTAGAACTACGCCCCATTCCAGCTGGGCGTTTGCTACTGTAGCCCGTGAGCCTTCAGGTCTGGAAAGTCAGGTGATGGTGGAGGGCCAGTCTGGTGCTGCAAATAGAAAGGCAGAAATAAGTTCAGATTTATTTATTATTTGATTTCCATCCCACCCTTCCTCCCAGCAGGAGCCCATGTTGACAACATATTGGGCAAGGGCCAGAGCTCAGTGGTTGAGCATCTGCTTTGCCCGTAGGATGTCTCAGGTTCAGTCTCTGGCATCTCCAGGGAGGGCTGGGAAAGAGCCCTTTCTGAAATCCTAGAGAGCTGCTGCCGGTCACTGTCAACGATATGAGACAGACTAGCGGTCTGACTTGGTGGAAAGCAGCTTCCTATGACCCAGTCCTCCCGCAGCCCTGCCAGACTGTGTGTTTCTTGTCCACCAGCATGCCTCCTGGTCCTAACTCTATAGCGGGGCCAAGGAAGAAATTCAATTCAGTTCACATTTAAAGGCGAACAGACCTCCTTTGCACTTTCCAAAGCAAGATGTGAACAGAAACTTCTCTGAATTTTGCAGTGCAGTTCTCCTGCCCCGTAATGTGAACATAAATGCATCTATTAGGGTAAAATGTGCATATACGTGCATATATTAGTGAAAATAGCACGCAAAATGCATTATAATACGGAACATTGCTTTGCAAAAATGTGTATATGAGGCAAACCCGCGAACAAAAAGGTGTATGTTAGGAGAAATGTGCACTAAAAGGCAGATGAATTTCCATGAGGACTTTTAAAAATAAATAAATAACAAACCGATGTGGAAATGTGGAGAACTGAACTGAAGACTGGAAAAATGAGAAACGGAGAGAGAACAAAACTGACATGTCTTCTCATCCCTGCTCTGAGGGAGCTGCCATCTCTTCACCTGAAGTATTTTTTTTTATGAATTTGGATATTGTTTTATTGATGGTGATGTATACATTTACAGTGCAATTTGTCTCACGTTGTACCCTGTCGTAGCCTCATCAATACTGATGAACGGCAGTCTGTAAATCTTTTTAATAAAATAAAATACAACAAAATAAAAATCAATGAATAAAACATCTGGGAAATTCAAAGGAAGCCGAAAGCTTTCCAAATTCCACACATTTGTATCTCTGCGTTGCCGCTGCAAAACCACATTTTACCACATTCCTCTAAGAGGGGAACATATCTAAGTGCCCCTTCTTTGAGCATGAAGTGCAGGGACATTACTGTACACACAGTAAGGTATGTACTGTACTGCAATGGCAGAGTTTGTTTTAAATTTTTTAAATTGTGTCTTGAATTGTTTTTAAAAGATGTGTGTTAAATTTGTATATTTGTTTTTAAGGTTTTTTGTTACTGTAAACCGCCCAGAGAGCTTCGGCTATGGGGTGGTATACAAACACAACAAATAAATAAATAAATAAATAAATAGTATAGTATAGTTCTGTATAGGGTTGCCAGGTTCCTGGCCTGAGGCTGATCCTGTATCTTTAGGAGAAAAGAAAGTCAGCCAAGCGCAGGTGTTCTTGCAACCCTGTAATGGGAAAAACCACAAGGTGGAATTCTCCCTTGCTCCTGTCCAACTTTTAAAGATACAGAAGACCTCTTGGAGGCTGGGCCTGGCAACTTGGCTGCACCTGCACTTGGCTGACTTTCTCTTCTCTTAAAGGTACAGAATCATTCTCAGGCCCTGGACCTGGCAACCCTACCAAGGTATTTTGCAGCCTGAATTGCCCTCCATCCCTGCTTGCTGGGGCCAAGACTTTAAAAAGGGCTTGCTGCAGGATTCAGACAGCATCTCACTGTCTCCCTTAAAGTCAGTCAAATTCACTTACTGGCAGCAGCACACCTAGTTTCTCCTTCCCTCTACAAATGCATTATTAGCCCACCCAAGTGCGGCCGCAGCAGTAGTTGACAAGATGGACTAACACAACTGGTGATGGAATGGGAGGGTGTTGCATTGCCACCAGTGGAGACTGGTCCATTTGGGTGAATAAGACACTGCCCCACAATCCTCAGTCTGCCCTCAGCCAAAGCTCACCTGCCTGCCTTCTTACAATCTGTCCAGGGGGCGGCCCTGGCTACCAGCTTCCTCCTCCTGAGTCTCAATGTTGACTTTGTAGAACTCAGCAGGGAGGAGGATAGGGATGAAACTGGAATTAGTTGACTCCACTTGTCATTGGCTCTGGCTTCACCTGCTGTTGGCCTCCCTGCCTTTCGCCCCTGCCAGCATCAGTGGGCACCAACCATCACTCACTGCCACTCCTAACAGGGGTACTGCCTGAATCAGGTCACTTTGTCCTGATGCATGGACAGTCAACAGCTGGCTATGCCTTGAAGATAGACATCACCGACATATAAGAAGGAGGGTGCAATCTGCAAATGCCTCCACTGTATTCAGCCCAGACACACTTCTTCTCCCCACCCCCCCAAAGTGTTCCCTAGGCAAGACAATGCAAAATGGTTTGGCTGTTTTTCAAAGTGTTTGAACAGAGAAATGGTGGCTCTTATATGGTAGTGTAAGGAGACCTTTTATTGAGAGACTTGAGACCCACCCAGCATTTGTTATTCTGGAAGAGCAGCAGCACTGTGCTCAGTAGGAGCTGGTGGATCAGAGTCACCCTCCTGACATGACAGCTTACCTGAACGGGACTGGGCTGGAGCAAGGCGGTGGTGAGATTGTGGCTGCACAAACACCCCGGCAGAGCCAATCCAGCATTACTACCACAGTGCATCTGTGCAGCCTTGACTTTGCTGCATCCTTCACCAGCCCTGTCCATGAGGAGAGTAGCAATGCCAATGTTGGGAGGGCAGTTTGCGGCTCTGTCCCATCACACTGGCTGCTACTGAGCTTGTGCTTTTGATAGCCAATAGTTCTGGTGAGTTCATTAGTGATATTCAGGCACTCAGATCTCACGTGATGGTTCTCATGCGAGGAGGAGAGTGGGGCTAGGCTGTCCTCTGCCCTCCTATCTGTGTACTGGGAGGAAGGTCTGAAGCAGGGAGTCTTTTCTGCACGTGTAGGCTCCCCGTGCAATTTAGAATCCAGATCTTGCTGGGTTCTAAATTGTGTGAGGAACCCACACACATACAGATTGGCCCCTAATTTAGACCTTTTCCTCAGTGTGGGGACAGCAGGGGGAAGAGTAGTGATGAGGATGTGATGGAGTGAAGGCTGGTCCATTAGGCCGGTCCATTTCAATCTGCCCTCAGCCAGCCCCCAACTCCCCCAACTCACAAACAATCCCGGAGAGGCTGTGTCTGTCATAGGCTCTGGCTCTCCAATTACTGCTGGTCTCCCTACATTCCACTTGACCTGTTACCAGCGCTGGCCCTAGGATAATTAGTGCTCTGGGTGAAGGGTGCCTTTGGTGCCTCTCTTGTGGCCAGCTTTGCAGGGCCACCCACAGGGTTTATGGTGTTTGGTGCTAGTGTGATGTTGGGGGCCCTGCTGCTGTCCCTTACAAGGACCCATGCATGTGTGCATAAAGCTGGGGGCCACATGTGAGAATTCTCACCTCAGCTCCTCCTTGCCTTGGTGTCAAGCAGAATGAAAGATGTGCTTCATTTTTGCTTACATTGGGATAAGGGAATAGGAATTGGATTGTGCTTCTCCTGAGCATCTCCTCCAAATCTCTTTTGGCAGAGCTTCTTTCTGCTACCTAGGGCAGTTTTCTCACCAGTTTTCTGGTTGTGGCCTGCTGCTGGCCTTCTCCACTACTCACTCAGGAAGGATTCCTCCCTTAAGGCCTGGCCTCACACCACTCCTATGCCTTTCCCTGTGGTAATTGCAAGAGAAAATTACTCTCCAGTGGCACCTTGCCTGGAAGTCTTAAACAGTGTTCACTCACTCACTCCTTGAACTCTTTCCCCAGTGGGCCTGGAGTTTTTTCTGTAGCAAGAATAGGCCACCTGCTCTGCCACAGAATCCTTCCTTAAAGCCTTCCCTGTTCCTCCTCTCCTTATAACAAATTCTGTAACCAGGGATACTTAGCCTGGGCCAGTCATAAGCTTGCCTCACCAATCTTATCTCTATTGTTGCCCAGACATAAAGAAAGATTTTACCTTACTGTGATTGCTTTAGACTCTCTTACAGATGGGCTGCAAGCCTAGCTAATAAGCAGCCCCGCTTCAACCTCCCAAGGATACATTTTACAGCATGCTTAAGCCTCATATATAGCTAAGTAAAATATTTACTTCATCATGGCTGGGGAGAGGTCCCATCATGTCACAATTACATGATGAGATTCAGTGTCATCTTGCATTCTAATGTACCATTTCTTCTTTTTATGAAAATTTTGTGGCAGGGGCAATGGTATGATTTATTTATTTAATGGTATGAGTTATATCCTGCCTTTCCTCCCAGTAGGAACCCAATGGTACACACAGGAACTGAGGGAGGGGGTCTTTTGCTTTGTGGGGGCCTGGGGCAAATGGCCCCAGTTGCCTCCCTCCCTCTGGGAAGCCCTGCAACTATGCAGTGTTACCAAGTTGTGTGGCTTGTGCAGGATTGCAAAACATCATAGCGCAACAGGCCTTGCTTCCAAGGCTTTTCCCAGAACAAGCTACCTCTTATTTGTTGCTCTGCTTTCAGTGCACTCCTGCTCCAGTTCTAGGATTCCAATGAAGTATCTGTCTCCATGGCCTGAGACTGATCCTGTATCTTTAGGAGAAGAGAAAGTCAGCCAAGTGCAGGTGTTCTTGCAACTCTGTAATGGGAAAAACCACAAGGTGGAATTCTCCCTTCCCCCTGCACAACTTTTAAAGATACAGAAGACCTCTTGGTTGCCAGGCCAGGCCTCTACGAGGTCTTCTGTATCTTTAAAAGTTGTGCAGGGGGAAGGGAGAATTCCACCTTGTGGTTTTTCCTATTACGGGATTGCAAGAACACCTGCACTTGGCTGACTTCCTCTTCTCCTAAAGATACAGGATCAGTCTCAGGCCCTGAACCTGGCAACCCTAATCTGTCATGTGGTGTGGGTGGCTCTTAAAGGATGACTTCTATGGAGTTGTAGGCTTCTTTATTATGTATTCTTTATTATGTTCAGCACACATACAAAATGGCTCTCCTCCCAGAGCTCCAACACTCCCTCCTCAGCTACAAGAAGCCGGCCCTCTGTTGGAGTGGTATAACTAGTCTTAAAGGGACCCAGTAATGTTGCCTCAAGATAAACGTGTTCCGCTGATTTTTACCTAGTGCAAATGACATCAAAGTGGAAACTGAAAAGGAAACATATGCCCTAGCTCACTGCAGATAGTACATTCAAAATACTCAGCCACTGAGCTGAGCTTGGTGCCTCCTTCAGTTCAGCTCAGTGCCCCAGGTGACCACCCAACTTGTCCACCCCTAAGGCTGGCCCTGCATATTCCAATGTGCATCGGCCACCACTGCATGTGGGGGAGCAGTGAGAATGGCTCCACTCTTCCCCTCACATGACTGTGTCAAGTTGGAATGGCCACACTGGGCTTTTGTTTCTTTGGCAGCTATGAATAGCCCAAATGTTTGAAAAGCCTGCAGTCGGAAGAATGCCCTTCAGTTCTGTATTCTGGTACCCTACCTAATGTCCATTTCCAATTGCATGGGAATGAATGGGGCATTTCAAATTAGGAACTTAATCAGAGAGATTCTTGCCTTTCAAGAAAGCCCATATTCAAGTTATATATTCAGTGCCTTCCTGTGATCTTCATCCAACTTTGAACATCCATTTAGGTTGTTATCACAAAACCATTTGCCAGCTCATAAATCCCATAGAAGGCAGGTGGCTGCGGGGAGTGTGAGGGGGATGGAGGACTCCACAGACCATTTAAACTGACACAATTACATGTAAGCCAACTGAGTCACTTTGAAATCAACTACACTAATGGGTAAGGCCAAGTAATGGAGAGACGCAAGGTTTCATGACATCACCAAGTGGATCATGTGACATTACAGGTCATACTAGGACAAGAATGGCCCTACCATTAGGCATAGTGAGGCAGAAGCCTCAGGCGACAGATGCTGGAGGGCGGAGAGCCATGCACACAAGCTATGTGTGCCATGCAGCTTGCCTTGCACCCCCTAAGCTAGCCTGCTCCCCTCAGGTGTGGTGGAGGACACTGTCCTGTCACCAGTGTTGAGGTAAGATTGAATTGCCAGTCTGGTTGGCTACTGTACATGGGATGAGGATGGGAGGTGTCTTGTGCTTTAACTTTGATAAGGGGTAACCAACGTAGTGCCTTCCAGATGTTGTTGGACTCCAACTCCCATCAGCCCCAGCTACCACTGCCGGTCAGGAATGATGGGAGTTGGAGTCCAGCAACATCTGGAGGGCATCACATTGCTTACCTTGACTTAGGCAATAAAACGTCTTCAACTGGCCTTATCAGCCACACACCACAAGCCAGGTGTGATAACAGCGCTATGTCAATTCAGATCAGAAAGGCCATGCTTTCTTTCTTTCTTTCTTTCTTTCTTTCTTTCTTTCTTTCTTTCTTTCTTTCTTTCTTTCTTTCTTTCTTTCTTTCTTTCTTTCTTTCTTTCTTTCTTTCTTTCTTTCTTTCTTTCTCTCTCTCTCTCTCTCTCTCTCTCTCTCTCTCTCTCTCTCTCTCTCTCTTTCTTTCTTTCTTTCTTTCTTCACTTAAACCTCACCCTTCTACAAAATAATAATAATAATAATAATAATATTAACAATTCAATCTCTTGGCAGCTCTCAAATAAAAATATAAATCACAGTGAAATGAAAAACAATGAAAATACAATGAAGAACAAATGAAAGCAAAAGAAAACAAAACAAACAGTAAAAACAACGTAATAAAGAAGACATATCAGCAATGGCAGACTGAAAAACATCACCAGAGGCTCTAACAAACACCTGCCAAAATAAAAAAGCTGCAAGACCCCATTTAAGAGTAGGTAAAGTGGAAGGGCTGGAGAAACCTTTCTTGGAAGGTGATCACGTAGTTTAGGAATAGCGTTTGGAGGGAGCTCCAAATATTCACTAGAAACCAGCACTTTAAAACATCAAGACAACATCTGGAGGGAAGCCAAGAATACAGTGGTGTGGGGGAAACATTGTCTGGTTTCTCCAGAATAAATGAGTGAGCATATATCTTAAGATGTACCTGTTTGCCTGGGTTTTTCTGAGTTCTTAGCATTAGTTGCTGTTGTAAAGGGTTGGCTTGGCTCCATAACATGGTTTGATGATCGATCTTCAGTTGATTTGAGGTATGTTTTAGCTGCTCTGTTTCTTTAGGTTGTTTGCATTTTAATTAGTATGTAAACAACCCTGAGATTGTAGGATGAAGGGCAGGATCAGGATCAGCTAGTGTACCAAATGAGAACGCATAACATGCTCAGCATGTCAGCAATAATAGCTTAAGAGAAGCAATCATCTTTTTTTTTAAGGGCTCAGTGGCAGCTAAGTATCCCTGCAGCTTGGGCCTGTCTTGCATCGGGGTGGGGAGGCTGTGGCCCTCCAGATGCTGTCGAGACTACAACTCCCATCATCCCTGATCATTGGCCATGCTGGCTGGGACTGATGAGGGTTGGAATCCAACAACATTTGGAGGGCCACAGATTCCCCACCCCTGTGTTATATATGGACCACTGTTGTTCAGCTTCTGAACCAGCATGATTGTTCCTAGGGTGGTATCAAGAGAACTTTGCAGGAACTCTCCTCAGTGCCATCTCTCCCCCCACAGCCCTTGCTTTTTGTTATTTTATTCCAGCCTAGCTTGCCTCCCCTCCCTCCAAGTCTTTTTGATCATCTCCCTTTTTTTTTTTTTGGTAATTTAAAACTCTGCTCCATTTGCTGCCACTGACCTTAACGGCTTAAATTAAAAAGCAATGTTCTGTGTATGTCTTGAAATCATGGCATGCAATATCCTATGAAGCTTGACACAGGAGCGGGGTGGATGGGGAAAGAAGCAGGTACAATTACCAGCCCCCTCCATTTCCCCTCCGCCGTCTCTTTCTGCACACATCTCTTTTTCTGCCTTAGGATTTTCCCTCTCTCTGCCTCTTCATTCTGCAACATTTATGTTTTTTAATAACACCCGTAATGGCTTTGACCTTGTGGATTTACATTGGAATTTGCAAAGAAGATGCAGCAGGGAAGCTCTTGGCTTGTCATTTGTCTAAATCTTCTTCCTGGGAACAGAACAGAGAGGGAGGAATATTCTCTCTCTGTCATACTGCTTGTCCAGGGACTGGGACTTGGTGTCAACTTAATTTGTGGGTGTAAAAGAGGGGGGGAGAGAGAGAGAAGAGGGGGAAAAGTGGGTTGTGGGGAGGGAAGGGAAGAGAGAGAAGAGTCACAATGAAAGGCAGCTATGGCACAGATCAAGGCTACGTGCATGCAGATAGATTTTATTTTATTTACTTACTATGAAATTTGTATCCCACTCTTCCTCCCAAAGAAATAGTGGTTCTGATCCACAGAAAGCTACTTGTGACTTTGACTACATGCATACTACTTGTTACAAAAGCAGTGAGACCATTTTGTCCAGCTGCAGTTTAAAATGTATTTGCCCATGGCTGGACACATCTCCCTTCCCCACTGCTGGTTAGCACCATCCACAGAAAAGCGTTTGGCCAATTGCTGTGTCTACCTGAGCCTAAGCAAAGTGTTATAATTGGACACACCTGGAGTGGCAATGGGGTTGATGGCCAATCAGTTTTGAAGTCCTCGTGAAGTTGACATCAATGTAAAGTGTGTTGGAGCTGGAACTTCTGAGGCTTTGGAGTAAAAGGGGTGACGTTTGGCTATTATTTATTTATTATTTGTTTTATATCCTACCCTTCCTCCCAGCAGGAGCCCAGGGCGGCAAACAGAAGCTCTAAAAACACACCAAAACATCATAAAAACAGACCCTAAACTACACCAAAACAAAACAACCTTAAAAACACTTAAAAAAAAAAGCTATTAAAACATCTTTTAAAAAGGGTTAAAAAACATATTGTTTTTAAAAAAACATATTAAAAAGCAATTCCAACACAGACACAGACTGGGATAAGGTCTCTACTTAAAAGGCTTGTTGAAAGAGGAAGGTCTTCAATAGGTGCCAAAAAGATAACAGAGATGGCGCCTGTCTAATATTTAAGGGGAGGGAATTCCACAGGGTAGGTGCCACTACACTAAAGGTCCGTTTCCTATGTTGTGCGGAAGGGACCTCCTGATAAGATGGTATCTGCAGGAGGCCCTCACTTGCAGAGCACAGTGATCGGCTGGGCATATAAGGGGTAAGACGGTCTTTCAGGTATCCTGGTCCCAAGCTGTATATGGCTTTGTACACCAAAACGAGAACCTTGAATTTGGCCTGGTAGCAAATGGGCAGCCAGTGCAATTCTTTCAGTAGCGGGGTGACATGTTGGCAATACCCTGCCCCAGTGAGCAGTCTCGCTGCCTCATTTTGCACCAGCTGCAGCTTCCGGACCAACCTCAAGGGCAGCCCCACATAGAGCACATTACAGTAATCCAACCTGGAGGTTACCAGTGCATGGACAACAGTGGTCAGGCTATCCCGGTCCAGAAATGGCCACAGCTGTCTTACCTGCTGAAGCTGGTAAAAGGCAGTCCTAGCCACGGAGGTCACCTGGGCCTCTAGTGACAAAGATGGATCCAGGAGCACCCCCAGGCTATGGACCTGCTCTTTCAGAGGGAGTACGACCCCATCCAAAGCAGGCAACTGACCAATTATCCGAACTCAGGAACCACCAACCCACAGTGCCTCCGTCTTGCTAGGATTCAGTCTCAGTTTATTGGCCCTCATCCAGCCCACCACCGAGTCCAGGCAGCGGTCAAGGGCTTGCACGGTCTCTCCCGATTCAGATATTACAGAGAAATAGAGCTGGATATTATCAGCATACTTCTGACACCTTACCCCAAATCTCCTGATGACTGCTGTCTTCATATAGATGTTAAACAGCATGGGAGATAAGATGGTACCCTGCGGCACCCCACAGCACAACTGCCAGGAGGCTGAAAGACAGTCACCCAGTGCTATTCTCTGAGACCACCCCTTCCTCCATCTGGAGCAAAAACCAAGTCGACGGTGTGCCCTGCCCTATGTGTTGGGCCATTGACAACTTGAGATAGCCCCATGGTCATCATGGAGGCCATGAAGTCCCAAGCTGGAACACTAGAGGCAGCCTCTGCATGGACATTGAAATCACCCAGCACTATCGTTCTGGGCTCCTCCAACACCACAGCTGAGACGGCCTCTGCCAACTCAGTCAGAGAAGTTGCCAGGCTGCAGGGTGGACGGTATACCATCAGCAACCCTAGTTTACTGTCTCCTTGGCCTGACACCAGGTGCAGGCCCTCACAGCCAGCTCCAAGACAGAGTGGTTTCCTGGTGACAGAGATGGAAGTTCTGTAGACCACAGCAACTCTTCCCCCCCATCCCTGTAGCCTGTGCTGGTGTTGCACTGAGTATCCAGGTGGGCAAAGCTGGGTCAGATCAACTCCTCCCAGCTCACCCACTCAGGTCTCAGTAATGCACACCCAATCGGCACCTTCATCCACAATCAAATCATGGATGAGAGTGGTCTTATTGTGTACCGATCTGGCGTTAAACAACAACACACACAGGCCAGTGGGCACAGCAGATGAGCAACGAGGAACCCATCCATGAGAGGAGTGGCAGCAAGGAACAAGGCGCAGATACACTAATGTAATGTGTAATCTGTAACTAGTATAATGTGTCCTCACATTCAGAAAACGGAGGTGGAGACACAAGGAAGCAAGCACAACTACAAGCGTGTCTCTACCCTAAGTCCCAAGGAACCGAGTTAGTCACAGCTAAGTTGAAGTGGATCAGTCCCATTGAGCATAAGAAACCTGCTTAGTATAATGATGATGATGAAGAAGAAAAACCCTCTGTCCTTACTCCAAGGAATTCAGGGCAGCATAGATGGTTTCCCTTTCCCTTTTCAGTTCAACAATCCTGTGAAGAAGATTTGGCTGATGGGGGGGGAGAGCTGGTCTAAGGTCACCCAGTGAGCATCATGGGATTTGAACTGGCATCTCCATGGTTTAAGGCAGCCTTTCCCAACTAGTGGGCCACCAGATGTTGTTGGACCACAACTCCCATCAGCCTCAGCCAGTATTGCCAATGGTCAGGAAAGATGGGAATTGTGGTCCAACAACATCTGGTGGCTCACTAGTTGGGAAAGGCTGGTCTAAGGTTTAATCTCTGCACCACACTGTTCTGTTCACAGCAGGTGTGATCAATATTTTTGGCCCTGAGGGTAGGGATGTCAGATAATTCTGTTGGAAATGGATAAGGGAGAGGAAATTGTCACAACTGGCATGTTCACCCGATGTCAGGAATGGAAAGCACGCAAGCAAATATGAGCGGTGTTTGCTATCATTCTTTTTAGTCAGTGAACATTACATAAATCATTACATTATGTCATGTTTTTTATGTTTCCCTTCCGTTGAAATACATTGAAGTTATGAATTACATAATGAATTGCTTTAGTTTCAGCCATAGCGGATCACAAGATGAATGACATTGATTTTACTGGAAGCCGAACTGTAGCAGAATGGAAACAGCACTGTCAACAACAAACAGGATGCTGCCTCCTTATATTCCACCTTGAGAGCCATATGGAACATTGGGCTGTTGGTCAGGGCTGGACGCAGTGGTAGGCAGGGCTAGCACTGGCACTGCCCCCCATCCCCTCTCACTCTAAAAGCACACACAACCCATTCCCATTCTCACTCATTCTCTCTCACACACACTCTTTTGTTCATTGGGATCCCTGGAGAATTAAGGCTTTAACCGTCAGCATGAGGCATCCTGATGTATCCAAGATCAGTGACCCCACACCGCTTAGCAGTACAGAAACAACAGCCCTTTCCTCAGGGCTTGGAAAGTCCCATGAGGAGCAGCTGAGCTCTGCACATGACTTACAGACTGCAGATCATCCACATGCAGCTTATAGACATAGGCATGGACATGAGGAGCAGGGCTGTGCATTGGATTTGATCAAGGCTTGAGCCAATTTGGGCCCATTTTGACATTTTTGGGCCTCAGCCAAGTCAGGTTCTGATAGCCACAGATTGCTATGGATTGGATTTGAGGACCCTGAGTGACTGGCGGCTGCCAGGGGGTGGGGCATCAGGTAGGGAGGAGAGCCATAGCTGCCTCTGATGAGCAGAGGCAGTGATCCTGTCGGGGTGCAGGTGCTGTTTTGTAAGAGGCGTTTCTGCAGGTAGGCTCTTTGCAAAACAGCATCTCAAAGTAATAATATAATAAAATTTTATTTGTTAGTTGCCTATCTGCCCGAATTAACGGACGCTCTAGGCGACTTACAGCAACATGATAAAATACAATAACAATCCAGAACACAATTATCCATTAAAACTAACATCAGAACATCAAGTAGTACATCAAAAGCTCATCAAGTAGTACATCTCCTAGGGTTGCTCCTTCCTGCAAGAAGCTCTTCTGTAAAGGGCTTTCCTACAGCGAAGGATAAATTGACCCCACTCAAGGTCCCCCTCCCCCGATGTTTAATTAGGGGTATTTAAAATCCTATTTAAACATGAGCCCTGCCCCAAAAAGTATTTGAGAGAGGCTCTAAGCTGGGGTGGTGGTGGTCCCAGGGTCAATCCAGAGTGGGTTGGCCTGATGCAGCCCCTCCAGATTGGAGCCATGGAGTGGATGGGGTGTGTGTCTGTGCACAGCCCTGACGAGGAGGGAGTACAAGAATCTCAACAAATACAAAGATGTCCTTTTGAAACTCATCCGCTTGCATTACATTCATTTTGTATTAAGTAATGCATGAAACAAATGGGCCCTGTTCATTTAGATTTGCTCTAAAGCAAGCACACGTCGCTGTTTCTCGGCTAAAAAATCACCCCCCAAGCTGATTTCCCTCCCTCTTTAACCTGATGAGGGAAAGTTATATCTTCAAGAGGGTGATTCTGAGCTTAAAGGATGACCTAAAGAAAAAAGGTTAAGCTGCTTATCTCTATCTTCCCTTCCTTCACCCTCTTCCAGAGCTTCATTATACTAATTTTGGTGCATGTGAGAACAACCACCTCCCCCCCCCCCGGAAAGAAGATCTGTCAATACTGGTTGTCTCAGTTTCTCATTTTTTCAACCTTAAAATCCAGATCTCCACATTTCTGCAGAAATCTGTGATTTTTTTTAAAAAAAATTCTCATGAACACTCTAAAGCATTTTAATGTGAATTTCCTCTAATGAATATGTTCTTGAATGCAGTTTTGATTAATGTATATTTTTGGCAAGCAATTTCTCCTAAAACAGTGCATTTTTGTATGTTAGTTCCACTAATATATTAACCTTTATGCACACTTTCCCCTAATATATGCACCTTTCTTTGTAAACATTGGTTGGTTGGAGAACTGCAAATTGCAAAATTCAGATAATTGTGGATTTCGAAGGATGGCTGTGTTTCGGTTCTCATATTGCTTTGGAATGTGCGAATTTGATAGATTCAGCTTTAAATGCAAACCGAAACAACTTTCTTCCCCATTCCTACTCACAACCACCACCAAAATGAACCTGCAGAAAACTCCCCACATGGGATCATGTAACATGGGTTGCACCTCTATATGCCAGTCATAAATGACAACCGGTATGTGAATTCTCTATGTGGAATCAGTTCTTAAGTACAAAATGTGATGTATGTGTTAAATGTAAATGTACTGCCTTCAAGTCGCTTCCGACTTATGGCGATAGGGTTTTCATGAGGCTGAGAGGCAGTGACTGGCCCAAGGTCACCAAGTGAGCTTCATGGCTGTGTGGGGATTCGAACCCTGGTCTCCCAGGTTGTAGTCCAGCACCTTAACCACTACACCACACTGGCTGTCATTACCTCCTAAGGGAGGATATATTATCATTCATCCCACTGTTGATCACTATTTTCTTGCTCTGTGTCTCAGCTGAGCAGTTTCTTCTAAGACATTATTGTGGACGTTTACCTCAATAGTAAAAGCGAGCAGGTAAGCGAGCAGGGACAGGCTGGCATGGAGTAACAGCATACAGAAGTATTGCTAGAAACCACAGGCTGCCAGTGTTTTTTTTAGTGGTGGTGGGGATGCTGTCCTTATATGGCTGTCAAGAGATATGGATATAGGGCCCTTCCAGACAATCTTTTTATTGAGCATGCATCCTGATTTGTTTGCAGGGAGATTAGGGTCACTTCCAGACTGGTGTTTTATTGCAGGCATATTCTGAAACGTTATTGACACAATAATAGTGTATTAGAGGTGGATTTATTCTGCTTTATTAGTTGTTCTGCAATGCTTCCCTGATGCTACCACATGCTGTCCAGAGGGGCTACAGCACAACAAAAGTGGGACAAAAGTAAACAAGAACATTTGTGGGATAAAAAATCATGGGATTTCAGGAGGAAGGTATGGGATATGCCCTGACTGGAAATGAAGCCACGTGACTACCCCAAAACGTTTGCAAAGAGTATTGAAAAAGGGATCATGCTTGATTGCCTTCATAATGTCCTGAGCAGAAATCATCATGACGGTGCAAATAAAAGGATGTGTGGAGGGGCTCTAGACGACATTGGCTAACTTTAATTCATTCCAATTTGTTTATGGGGACTAGGGATGTGCTAGAATTCTGCCCAATTTGGCTCCAAATTTTCCATTAATTTGCTTATTCGCTATCATTGTGGATAAAAATTTTACATAGTGATTTTCCATGGCTATTTTCAAAAACTGTTTTTTTTAAAAAAAGTCTTCCTCTATGATATCAATGTTAAGAATAATAACTTTATTGACATTTCCTTTCATTTATTGATATTTAAAAATAATGATATTTCCTTAAAATATAATTTCCTTTGAAATTATCAATATTTCCTCAGTATCAATATTAATATCAATATCTTTTGCGAGGGGAAAAATGGATCAGCAAAAGCAGCAGCTAGCAGACAAAGAAAAATTTGGATTGATACTTGCCAGGTAGGTTGATGGAATGCTTTCAAACTGGCATTGGCCAATGGATCCCATCCCTAGTGGGGATGTTCGATGACACTTCACCAAAGCATGTGTTACCCCACACTTCCCAGTGCATTTTCCATCACTTTCCTTATCGCAAAAAGTCTGATATTTTGAGGAAGCAGATTTGTTGCACAAGACCTCCCAATCAACTATAACAGCGCAACCTGAATTTGCTGGTATGTGATTAAACGCCGCCCAAAAATAACAACAGTGGAAGTGCCCATAGTGTTTAATCTTTAACAGTGCAGGGGCATGGATGGTGATGGAATGCCCAGACCTTTTCAATAGCCCTGCCATCTGTCTTGGAGGGAAGCCTTACTTCTTAATTACAGTCAGGTTGCAGTAGATCAGTGGGAAGACAAAGACACTCTGTACATGCTTAAGAGTACTCATTTCTTTTTCTTTAAAGAAGGGGGATGGAAAGAGTGGTGCTAAGTGGGCATGGCTGAAGGAGGAGAGACTGAGCTATTAGACACTAATACTGTACTAATGTTGTTGTTATGTGCCTTCAAGTCGATTATGGCTTATGGCGACCCTATGAATCAGTGACCTCCAAGAGCATCTGTCATGAACCACCCTGTTCAGATCTTGTAAGTTCAGGTCTGTGGCTTCCTTTATGTATATTAAAAAATACTATTACATTAAAAATACTAATTAAAATTATATTAATTAATTAGTATATTAATAATGCTAATACTAATACTAATTTAGGTTAGGCTGAAAAATGGTGTCTGGACTCTGGAAAGGATGAGTGAGCTTCATGGCTAAGCAGAGCAGGTCTGACCACCACTTGGGCAGAGCAATCTTATGAGGCTGGGAGAGGTAGAATTTGAGGCAGAGGAGCTACATGATTGAATGCATAGTTGTCCCTTTAATTTTCTTCTTAGTTCAACTCTCGGCAAACTAAGACTTTATAAAAATGCATCAAAAGTTTGTTAAGCTGAAGAAGAGCAGGCATGGGTTGCCTTGTAGGTGTTTTTTATAGGCTAGTTGCAACACCATGCGTTGAGTTCCTGGCTGGCAGGCTGCAAAAGCCAGCCACAGATTTCCCTGTGAACATCCCTGGCTCCTGTTCCCAGGCACTTTGCAGTCTTGCCATGTCTCCTCTTCTGTTTAAAAATAAAATCCGTCGGCATCGATCAGAGGGAGAAGCAAATAAATGAAGCAGGTAACTGAGCCATGGAGAATTGCCTTGGACTTTATGGCTAAGCCTCCTCTCTAGGACTATTAAATGGATTCCCACTCCCTCCCCTGGTAGTCCTATTACCTTCCCTTGGATCCATCAGGTACTCTGCTGCCCCACTTCTTCCCACTGTGAGGGGCAAATGGACCTCTGGTTCTGGGGCTTACTCCTAAACAAAGAAGTGCTGGGGCTGAAACAAGTTTGGAAGTCACACACTCTTGACCTGGTGCAGCCCTTTCCCACAAACACGGATGAATTCAGGTGACTGTGTGTTACTCCATGGGGAATCTGGGAAGCTACTTTGCACATTTTCAAAGGCATACTCCTCTAGCTATCATTGTTATTTCTTTATTTTTAGATTGGCCAACCACCTTTTTATAGAGACATATCCAGGGTGCTGAGGTGTACAATCTCTCTCTCTCTCTCTCTCTCTCTCTCTCTCACACACACACACACACACACACACATTAAAAGTAATAAGCAATGCAGAAGAGGCCATTATAAAACAGGCAGTAAAATAATCATTGAAACACCAGCACTAAAACATTCATATCCTAAAAGTCTAAGTAAACACAAAGATCGTTTTCTGCCATCCTGAGTGAGCCCTATGATTGGGGAAAGTGTGGTAGCTGCCTCAAGCCTGCAAAATTTGGGCACAATTAACAGACAGAAGACAGAGAGCTATGCAGTTTATCAGAATATATATTTTACAGTGGTGGTAGGGCATTGTTTGGATTTTCCCCTTGGGCATCAAAATGTTTTTGATGGGCACTGCTGGCCTGGTGCTGGGGGTGCCTCTGGGAAAACTATTCCCATGTTGTGGCACCACTATGATGGGAAACAAAACCTCCAAAGAGAAAGAAAGCAGAGTCCTAATTGCTGCTGCTGCAATTAGTAATGGTCATTCAGTGATTTGCTGTTGTGTGTTTTAATGGACTGTGTTTTTAATGAATTTTATGTCTTATTTACTGGTTTTAATTGTAAACCACCCTGTGGTTTCTGCAAAGGGCAGTATATAAATAATCTAAATAAATAAATAAAAATCTTAAAAAGAATGAATCTGAGGAACCATTGCCATAATAAAATGGGGGGGGGAACCTGGTGGTGCCCCCCATTTGCTCTCTTTGATACCTGGGAAGGTTCATATGGGGAAAGTTGCTCCCTCGGATATGAAGAGTTGCTGCTGCTGCTTGGGGCTTCATTAATGCACTGTATGTCATCAGATATAGGCTGCCAACCTTTTGGGGGGCCAGCAGGCACATTTTGAAATTTGAGAAAGTGCTGTGGGCACCAGTCACAAAATGGCTGCCCTTGCAGTATGGCATAACACAAAATGGCTGCCACATCTAAAAAGAGCAGAAAAAGTGATGGGGTGGGCATGCCCCCTCCCCATCAATGGAAAAAAGGCATCAATATCAATCACGCTCACTCACAGACAATAGTTCTTTGCACCTGTCCTCTGTTCAGGATAGACGAGAGGGTGGGTGTCCAATCCTGGCATCCAATGTAATGCGGGCATGTTCAATGTAGGAGAGGCTAAGCCCGTGGAAACGGGAACTGAGCGGGAAGAGTGAATGTGAATTGTCTTGTGAATTGGATTTTTGAGGGGACTTTACATAGGTGCCATAAGTGTACTGATGGGTGCACTGGCAACCACAGAGATAGAAACTCAGGCTATAGCCCTGAACTTCAGGTTTGGGGATCCATTCTCAAGGCCTCAGGATGGCAAGCTGGAATCTCAGAGCCGTCAATGAGTCTCAAATGACTACTTTTGAATCTTGGGTGTTTTGCAGCAATGGCAGGAACAATATTATTTTGAAGCGCTACTTTTTGTTTTTTAAATTCACTCAAGATTCTGAAGAAGAAATACATCCACAGAAACATTTTGCTAAAAGCAAGCAAGGTGGCAGGTCTGCCTGCCTCATGAGGCTGATGTTAAATGGCTGGACCTTTGCTGACACCATAGGAAGCTTTCTTACACCGAGTCAGTCCATTGGTCCATCTAGCCCAGGATTGTCTACACTGGCTGCCAGCAGCTGTCCAGGGTTTCAGGCAAGGGACATTCCCAGTCCTACCTGGAGATGCTGGGGATTGAGCCTGGCCTTCTGCATGCAAAGCAGATGCTCTATCACTACAATACAACAGCTGGGCAGGGGGAGAAGAGGTTCTATTTGCCCATAGTAGGTTGGACCACCATTGCCTTTTGCTGGAAAAAAAAGATTTCCAGATTATAAAAGGGTCCAGCTTTTTTACTGCCTCTCTCTTTCTCTGTGGCAGCCAATGGAGCTAGTAATAACCTGTTCAGTTCAGAATGAGGTGAGAATGTGATGATGGATGCAACCGAAGACCTCTGTCATGGGAGGAGGAGATGGTGGCTTGTGACGGGGAAGATTTCTCTGATTTGAAAATGGATCGGAGGGAGCACTTAGCCGAGGTTGATCGTATAGTGGACATTTTTTTTCTTGGCTCGAGAAAACAAATGCTGGGCATTTTTGGCCAGGACTAAATTATTTAATTAATAAACTAATGCCCTGACGTTTTTAGACTGTATCCAGGTTTTTACTGTTTTGCATTGACTTATGATGTGCCCCAGAACAAGAACTTTGACATCTTTTCTCCTAACAAGTCTGACTACAGCTACTACAACCACTTCTTACAACTAGGCTGCTTTTATTTATTTGTTTGGTTGTTGTTGTTTTCTTTTGTACAACACATGCAACATCCTGCACTTCCTTCTCCTCCTCTACCCCTTTGCCATTTTTTTAAAAAAAGGCTCTAGCGTGTGAGACTTATACACCTTGAAATTTCACATGCCAAGGAATGTTAATTCATAAACATATATATGAGAAATTTAAAGTGTTAGATGTGCGATGATGCTGTTATTTACAACAGTAGTGGCACCAGAAAAATAATTGGGGGGGGGGGACACAGAATATTTACCATGTGGGAGGGGCAAGCTCCGTATTTGGTGCTGCCGTGACAGGATTCCGGTAGCTAGCTAGGACAAAGCTGAGAACAAGCTGATTTTTCTCTGTGCCTACATACTCATATCCCCAAAGGCCTTGGTCCAAAAGTTATCACTCCTATTTTTATCAGACAAATATTGCTTTTAAAGGGCAGCCGTTTCTGTAAAGGAACAAAAACTACAGGCATGCTTCCTTTCTCTTCTAAAAGGTAGAATTTAGAGACAATCAATCAGTTGATTGTAAGTCTGTCTCATCATTCCATGATGTTTAGGCCCAGCCATGTGATTCTATGCTATGGGCTCTTGTGCGTGTGTTTTCATTTTATGGGGCTGTCCATCTTGCTGTCTCTCAATACTGGCCTGTGCAGCAAACCTGGATATTTCAACACAGCTATTGTTTTCTTTTCTTATTGTATTCCGTTTTCTGCCTCTATCTCTCCTCCCCCCTCTGTTTTCTCTTCCAGCTTCTTAAAATTCTGGCTCTTTCTTTTGTTTCACGGAAGATAATGCTAAACAGAGCTGAACTGTCTCACTTCCCTGAGATGAAATATATGTGTGTGTGTCTCTGTGTGTCTATGGAACAATAGGTTTCTTGTCAGAATGAGTTTCCAGCCAGTTCATCCCTAATGTCCAACAAGCACTATCCTTTGAGTCACAAAATCATTGCGACCATAAATCGGCAGCTGCCACATTATCTGCAACCTGCCATCACCGAGTAAATCAGGGGCTCATCCCAAATGCATCCCTGGATGGAGCGGGCTTTTGCAGCTGCGAAAAGGAAAGAAGAAAAAGGTTGTGGTTAAGCCATTGCTTTGGATTTGAATAGATCTGGTCTGGATTTGACGGCCCTACAGCTTTCGGACCAGCCTTGGACTGACTGTAGCAGAATGAATGCAAGGAGAAAAGGCTCAACAGCTGTAGGGTTATTCTAATTAACACATACATACACATGACATACACATATTTAAAGCACATGGCTCCCCCCAAAGCATCCTGGGAATGGTATTTTACCCCTCACAGAGCTACAGTTCCCAGCACTCTTAACAAACTACAGTTCCCAGGATTCTTTGGGAAGAAGTCATGTGCTTTAAATGTCCTTTAAATGTAAGATGTGTATGCACTGCCACTCAAGGCCTTTCAATCCCTGTCTTTCTTGCCATTCTTCCAATCCTTCTAGGAATGTCATAGTTCCTTCCATCTTGCGTTCCACAATATTCCTGTTGGAGGCCATTCTGCCTTAAATACTAGCTACTGTGATCCTTTTAGTTATCCCCACCACTTAATTCCTGGTTGTCTGGGGTTTGGCTGTAATTCACTGCATGTGCAAGCGAAGGTGATTGCTTTCCCACTGGCCCTTTGCTGGCTTTGCTGCATGGGAACACCTGCCAATTCCTCCAGCGTCATCATCAAAGGCAGCTTGAGGGAAGGCTGGAGTTAATTTTTTGCCTATTTACAATGAGTTTAATTCGGTGCCATTTCCCTTGCTCACTTCATCAGTGGGTGGGTAAGAGTAACAAAGAAGAGAGAGAGAGAAAGAGAGAGGAAGGAAGGTGGCTGTCAGCTGTTGCATACCAGCTCCAAGGCCCAGAATGGAAGATGTGATCAGGCTTATCCTCAGAGGTCTACAGGAGCCTCCATCCTATGTTCTCCATTGGTTTCTCTAGTTCCGCCATCATCAAGGGAAAGGGCTGTAGCTCACCGGCAGAGCACATGCTCTGCATGCAAAAGGTCCCAGGTTCAGTCCCTGGGATCTCAAAGTAGGGCTGGAAAAGACTCCCTATCTGAAAGCCTAGAGAGGTGCTGCCAATCAGTGTAGAAAATATTGAGCTAGACGGACCACTTGTCTGACTCGGTAGAAGGCAGCTTCCTGTGTTCTGAGAGGGTGACAGGGACTGAAGGAGCTGTCAGTTTTGGTTCCCTCAGTTTTCTAATTTTTTTCCAGTCATAAATTCAGATCTCCACATTTCTGCAGCAATTTGTGATGTTTTTTTAAAATCTCCTGAATTCTTCAGCATTTTAACAACAATATTTTGCATCGTTTTGCCTCATTTACACATTTTTGCAAAGCCATTTTTCCTAATATGATGACTTTCTGGATGTCACTAATATGTTCATTTTTGTGCACACTTCCCCCTAATAGGTGCATTTTTGAAAACATTGTTTCATTGGAGAACTGCTTTGCAGAATTCGGATAATTGCAAATTTTGAATGATGGCTGTGTTTTGGGTTTCATATTGTTTCAGAAAGTGTGGATTTGATAGATTCAGCTTTGATTGCAAACAACTGATTTTTTCTTCTATCCTAGTGGATGAACACCTGTTTTAATAGTGATTGCCATCTATCCATCCATTCTCCTCCTCCTCTCTCCCCTGTAATTCTCCCTGATGTTGTTGCTCTTACCAACAGCGGCCTGTCGCCTAGGCCACCATCTTTTCTTACAGGTGCCATTTTTTCCACACATATACGTGCATTAAAATTTTTAAAAATGTGGCAAATGTGCCATTAGTGGTGGCCACCGGAGAGCAAGCAGTGTGGAAGCAACTGCAGTCAAGGAAGATTAAAGACTGTGACCTTGATCAGGGCTAAATCTCCCTCTTCTATAAAATGTTAGCCAGGGTTGCGGATCATCCACATATCTTCTAATGTAAGCCATTTGGAGGATGGCCACTTGTGCATCACCAAAAGAGAGGTCGAAAGGGGGCATAAGATGTGCATATCCAACTTCAGAAATAATGACTGCAGTTGAAATAGAAATGCAACCCATCTCACCATATAACAAGGAAGAGGGTGACCAAATGGCCTGTGTGCCACACCTGCTCAGTCTTCTGTTCAGGGGCTGCTAACGGCTGATGGACAACCTCAAAGTCCTGTTACTCTCCTCCCTTCCTAGGTTTTTTAAATCTTTAAACTGGACTTAAGCCTTTCAAACAAAGGCCCCCCTTCAAATAGAAGACTATCCTCTTTAAAATAGGACACAGGGCCACCCAAATTATGTGGCTCCCTCCCAGTGATTCACAATTGTGCAAATTCAGAATTACTCCAAACACAGAAGCTTCAGTGAAGGCTTGTTCACACTGGTTGTATTTTTCAACACTTGAACAGGACTCAGACTTCATTTTTGGGGCCCAATACACAGCCCCCCCCGACACATACTGTGATCCCATCCTATATACATAGCACTTCATGACTCATCAATGGAAAGTTTCTCTTTTAATTCTGGCATTTTATTTTCTAGATTTTTGAAATTACACCAATGCCCACACCATGCCCCCAAACACCCTCCCTTTTTGCTATTTTTGCTTGACCTAACACTCAGCCCGATGAAGAGTCCTATAAAGATTGCTGATTAGTTTGCATCTTTTTCATTCATCCTAAGAAATGTATCATCCTGTCAATGCTTTCATTTTTTTTAATGCTAATGGACCAACATGGCTGAAAACATTTTATAAAAAGACCAATTCTCACTGAAGCTTTATTTTCTCTTACTCTTCTTCATTGCAAAATCTTGAATTAATGGTGCTGATGGTGATATTGCCTGTCTTTTGAAAGGGTTAGACTGGGGTTGCATGATGCAAGTGACAGCTTTTCTTCATCCATTGTCACAGATATAGGCTGAGGGATGTATCCGGCAAAACCATTCTGTTAGAGCAAGACCTTCTGCCCACGCAAAAGAAATTTCTTTCCCTCTTCTCTCCCCCCCCAAATCTACTCCAGAGGGTTGGGGGAAATCCCAGAACGGATGGGGGCAGGGCGAGCAGGGAGGGGAGAGGGACTTTCACAGGCAGAAGTCCGTGTGCCAATGAGACAACTTTTTGTAAGCCGCCTTGAGGGCCTTTTGGCCAAAAGATGGGATAGAAATAAACAACAACAACAATAACTTTGTTGAATACATACAGCCCTCCATATTCAAATCATTTTCATCTTGTTTTTGTTCATAGTCTTCTCTAGTTAGAGGATTGCCTAGAGCTTGACTGAATCTTTACCCACAGCTATTTGGGGGGTAATGAGTGTATGGGGCAGGCGGGAACTATCCTGAATATTGGGGCAAGGAGGCTTACTTTACGTTAATTATGAGGTCCCCCCTCCCTGCACACAGACCTTTGAAAAGCATTTTTTTAAATTAAAGCTGCTGATTACAGTTGTCTGACAAGAGGTCAGTCACATTATTTTTTTTAAAGTCTAAAAATAGAAGACAAAAAACCCCAACCCTGCCAGCCCTTGGCCTCTTCATCTATAAAGTAAACCAAGCCAACATCCACACACTCCTTGAAAATTACTTAGAATTTCACCTGTCCTCTGAAAGGAGCCGATCCCCCACTATTTCAGGAGAATAATGTTCCCCTCAAAATGGGGATTTTGATGCACATTTAGAATTGCCTGAGCCCGTTTCCAGCTATTTTGGGGTGAGATTCCATCAGCTACCTGCAAAATCAGGTCACCCGATTATAGTTGATTGAGAGGTCTTGCACAACAAACCTGCTTCCTGAAAAGTTCTGACTTTTTGTGATAAGAAAAACAGTTGGGACTGCAATTACACTTGGTTTGACACAACATTATCTGACCAGCCCGCAAACAAATCTGGATGAATGTTCAATAAACTGGATGTCTGGAAGTGCCCTGAATCAGACTGCAGAAAAGGCCTTGTCTGTTTTGCAAAAGTGAAAGATTGATTGGTGTCTTTTAGCTTCTTTTAGTTCCTGACGTGTAATTTTCTTACTTTTCTGGCTGCCTGATTTGTATTTATAGCCAGACGTAGCTCTGTCTGTGTGCCATGTGTATATGCACATACCAGACATTTATGTACATATATTTTAGGCCTTTAACTCCTACCAGCAGCGCTGGCTCCCACTGTTCCTGGGATCAATGTCTCTAATTATTAAGGTGCTTTGTCCCTCCCATCATCTGTCCTTCCTTCCAGCCTATGCATAAGGAACTCTGGGACTGGTGGTTTTTGAATGTCATATAGGGAAACACACACCTCTCTCTCTCAAACTACAAGTCCTAGTTCAAGTGCACAAGGACAGTCCCTCTCTGTTTTAGAGAAGGGTCAGCAGCACATTACTCAGATTATTGCTTGTTCTGCTCTGCTTCCCTGATTTGCTTATGCAAATCTCATGAGACTCAGGGTACACAGACAAAAGGAAATACATTTCAATAAGTACGTTTCCTCAAGCATGATGTACAAGTTAGCTTAATTTCCCCTTGCATCCTAGGCTGGGGTCCCTTGGATCACTAGGGCCTGGCAGAATGTACCTTTTCCACCCCCACCTCCAACTCATATTCAGGTCCTGTTCCTGAGCAATAAGCCCTGGTATGGTTTGCTAATCCAGGTTCAACCTGAAGAATGGTTGCCAACTCCTGAAATTAAACATTCTGGTATATGACTAGGGCTTTGAGGTGGACTTTGGTGTGCAGTTAGGTAATTTGGGGCATAATGGTCTTGTGCTCCCTTTAGATAGTAATGTGTATTACTTCAAAATGTGGTAAGACAGCCCTGCTGCATTTATGGGTCTTTCTGCTTGTTCTCTGGAGTGGAGCCCTAGGCCTCTGTGCCAATGTCCTGTCTGGTGGCACCTCCGGCCCGAAGGATGACTGTGACAGTTTTGAAGTGCATCTGATGGCAGAATGGAAGCCCAAGTAGTCTATTCACCTGAGGAGTTTAATGTGGGGGTGGTCCTTATGATAATGGCGATGACTATGACAACTATTAAAAGGGAAAACATCCCTGAACCTAGTTTTTCCCTAGCAAATGCCCCAGGAGGAGAAAGAAAGAAAGAAAGAAAGAAAGAAAGAAAGAAACTCAACTAACTTTAGGTGCTCTTTCATTGGTAGTCAGTCTAAGGGTTTAACACAAGATGGTGGCACTGGCCTGTCTGGTTGGGTGGTCACTTATACAATCCCCCCTCCTCAAAAGAAGGACAACCAGGAGCAAAGATCTGCATATAGTTGGCTGATGCAATGTATATGTATAGATGCAAACTTAGAAACCATTACTATCGTTTAAAGAGAATGGAAATGCAATGCATTTCATCATAGTGGGGAAGACTTTGTGACCAGGTGACCTGTATGCTGCTGGCTCATTCTGCTGCCCAGGTGCTGCTAACTGCTGATGGGTAACTTCAAGGCCCCTGATCTTCCTTCTTATGGATGTTTGTATTTAAACAGGATTTGTACCAGACAGCCCTTCAAACAGAAACTATCCTCTGTAAAGTAGGCAGCGGTGGCTGGTGGCTCGATGCCAGTGGGGCAGTGGAATCTGTGTTGAGTTTTAGTCCAAGCTTTCAAGGAGCTGTCCAAGGTTTGGACTAAAATCCGGAGTGGATTCCCCTGCCCAATGACATGGAGCCACCAGCCACCAGTGAAAGTAGGACATCTGGCCACTTTACCAGCAGGCCCTTTAATGGGCTTTGGCCCCTGCCACAGCTTGACCTCACTGACTTCTGACACTGCCAATTCATATTAGGTATTTGGTCAGTGACTTTCTAAAATGTGAATGATACTACTGGCCTATATCTGACAAGGCTGTGATAGTATGAAGCAAGTACCTGCTGTAAAACACTTTTTACACAATGAACGTGTAAAAAACTATGATGATAATGGTGTCCAGACTCACAAGACATGTTGAAGTCTCCCTACTTGAATAGGATCCTTAGTGAATATAATACTTAGAGCATTTAGCTCTCCCTGTGCAGGGGTTAATTTAGTCAGAAAGGAGCGTTACCACCAATTATTGCTGTGGTGAATGGTCATTATGCTTATCATGCATACATTTCAGCTTTACATAGAATTATATTATTACAGACAGGCCACACTGTTTACAATTCCCCCCTCTGTACATATAATATATATTCCAACTGAGGATAACACTTCATGAATCTGATGAAGTAGGCTCTGGTCCACAGAAGCTTATGACACAATAAATCTTCAAGGTGCTGCCAGACTTCCCCCCCCTGTCAATTGACAAACACAGCTGGTTTCCACCCTGGAAGTTGGCTATCATTTATGTGGCACTTAAGATGGTTCAAAATGCTCATCCTAATAAGGCTTCCAACAACCATGTAACCCTGTAAGACAGGCCAGTATTCTCATACTTTCCAGATTGCAGATGGTCTCTAGGGAGGCTGAGGCCAAGACCAAGCAGTTTGCCTAAGGCTACCCAACGAGTTTATGGCTAACATGTGCAACTGTGTGGAAAGTTCAGGAACTGCCGTAAGCGTGATGTGTTGTTGCAATATGTATGTTATTGGAATATTTCTTTCTCACATGTTCATGCCCAAAACAATATTCAATATTTTAATCTTTTGTGGCGTTTTGCGACAAACCTCTGTAATTTCACCAAATCCTTTCCTACCAGGTGCCAAACAGAAAGAAAAATGAAAGTATGAGAACAGAGAAGTGTTTACAGAGCGATAAAACTGGGAATCCCATGAAGTGGAATGCACATGACAGCTTGCCCTTCTGAGCAAAAACATGTGTTTTCACTGAGATCAGCAATTGAATCTGCCTGTGCGTTGAGTAGGGATGGGGGAGAAATTTGATCCAGTTTGCATTTTAAGGCAAACCTATCAAATTCACACTTTCCAAAACAATATGAAAACCAAAAGATAGCCATCCTTTGAAATTTGCACTGACCCAAATTTTGTGATGTAGTTCTCCAACCAAACCATGTTTACAAAAATGCATATATCAGAGGAAAGTATGCACAAAATGAATATACTGGTGAAAATAATATATAAAAATGCATTATATTAGGGAATATTGCTTGCAAAAACGCATAGTCAAAACTGCATAGTCAAAACTGCATACCATACTGTATTTATTATGAGAAATTAGCACTAAAATGCTAATGAATTTTCATGAGGTTTTTTTTTTTAAATTCGCAGATTGCTGCAGAAATGCGAAGAACTGAATCAAGAGATAGAAAAAAAATGAGAAATTGAGATAACTGAAATTGACACATCCTTCCATCTCTAGTGCAGAGATCTTCAGTTGATGCCCTTCTCCAGGTCCCCCCCCATCCTTTTGGGGGTGATGTGCATGATTTACTGGGCATAGGGTCCTTGTAAGGATTAGATTCTGGAATGCTGTCCCAAGGCACTTTTATTTGGTCCCTATCTTGTCAAACTTTACATAGCAATTAAAACCCTTTTTATTTGCCCAAGCATTTGGTGGCATCTATTTTCCCCCCTGTTTTGCTCTGATGGATTATTTATCTTGTTGCAGCTGTCTGACTGTTGCCTGTTTTATTCCATATTATTGCCATTTTACTGCTATATTTTATTATTTGATTGCAGATTGTTCACTTAATTGTAGGAAACCACCTTGGGAGGGGGCGTGGAATATAAATGGGATATAAATATTTTAAATAAAATGTAAACTAATAAAATACAAAATTAACAACAACAATAATTAACAGTGTTCTAAACACATTCAGTCCAAACTGAAAATATAAAGTGGAAATATCAGTGGCTAAAGCCATGATGGCTGTTTTCCCTCTACTGAGAGGCGCTGAGATCCTGCTTGCAGGCTTCCCCCTATGAGCCTCTGGCAGGCCACTGTGAGAACAGGATGCTGGAGTAGATGGGCCACCAGCCTATGTTCTTGTGTTCAGGTAATGAGAAAGAAATCTGCCTGAGATCCTGGAGAGCTGCTGCCAATTTGAGGGTGCTTCCAGATGAGGGCTTAATATTGTAAACAGGTTGTTGGCAACGTCGTTGCTGCTTTTTTAAATAAAAAAAATCCACTGGATTTTCCCAGAAAGAGCAAATCTGGATTTAATGGGGAAAATAGGATTCTGGGCTAGACAGGCATTTGGCCTGATCCAGCAGGACTCTTCCTATCTTCTTATGATGGGCTGAGGCACAGAACTGGAAATAAAATTCCTTTTACAGGATCTTCCACACATCACTAGTCAAACATTTTAACCTGTTTACCTTATTTGGGTTGTATTCAACTAAGTCCTAATCACAGCAGACCCACTGAAATTAATGAGCCTAAGTTAGTCATGTCTATTAATCTTATTGGGTCTACTCTGAGTAGGACTAGTATTGAATACCACCCTTTGAGTCCTTGGTGAGTTGACTGGGAGAAACTTCTCAATTTCACCTTGTATTTTCTTTGGCTAGGTAAGGCTACGTACATGGTGGTGGTAACCATAATTGGCAGGGCCACAGCTCCAGGTCTGTGAAGGCCCTGAGCCCTGTGGGCTTATCTGGAGGGGGCAGTAATGGCAATGCTGTGAGCAGCCCTAGGGTGGTTTGACGTAGCCCTAGGATGGTTTGACATAGCCACCAATTAATTTTCCCACAATCCCTCAGAGAAAATTACATAGTGGTGTTAAGGTAAGAATTGGAGTCTCAGGCCCAAGTTCGGTTCATCAGATGACTTTATTGCTAGCAGAGACACAGGGGAATTTGTCCTCCAAACTGTGTCTCCTGACAGTTGAGGCACAGCTCTTTTGTTGGGTTACAGACAACAGAAAAGATACATTGGTGAGTGTGTTGCACAAAACATGACTGTATAGCTGGTAATTTTCCATTCTTAGAGCAATCCTCTGCGCTTGCGCCTCCTTCTGGTCTATGTGCTGAATCCTTCTTTGCTAATGGCGTCCATTAACCCTTACAATCCCCCCTTTGATACTTCACTTACCTCGCTAAGAGGTTTGAGGAGTATCATTCTTACAGGTAGGTATAGACCTATATTCATATAACGCCATTAGCTGCACTGCTGTTCTCCTGTCCGCTATGCTTTCCATCATGTTCCTTAACCCTCGCATTATCAGAGGTAGAATACAGGGTAACAAGACACACATCAGAATTCCTACAATTAATGTTCCAATAACACCTCGTATCCATCCTATCCATTGGAACCACGGACCCAGCCCTTCTGCCCACTCAAATCCTTTCCATGTTTGTACAGGCACATGTGCAAGCTTAATTATTTTATCAGTTATATCTTCTATTACTTTTCCATTGTCATCAATATGTAAGCAACAATTAGTCAAATTGAACTTCCCACAAACCCCTCCTTCCGTTGCCAACAGGTAATCAAAGGCGAGTCTATTTTGGTACACAGCATTTCTAAGTTGGGTTTGTGTTTTAGACAGAGCAGTCAAAGCCCTTGCAGTTTCATTTGTTATAAGTTCAAGCACTGCCTGTAACCGAATTATTCTATTTAACATGTAGATTGGGGTTCTATATCCATATAACCCATCCTGGGCCCAGGTTGCAGGTCCATAGTACTGAACTATCCTTTCAGGGGGCACTCATCATCCTTCCAGTCACTAATCTTAACTGTCGGACTTCCGGGAAGGGTGACTTAGCCTGTGCCTGCTTTTGAGACGGGCTCCTGCCTCAAAAGAAGCTTATTCAGATATATCAGTCAGTTTTTTCTTTTTTTTTTGACTGATTAAACTTCTCCCGGGTAGGGAGAAACGAAGAGATTAACCTCAAAGCCTATTTTTGTTGGGACGACCAGATCTCATTAATTTATGGGACGAGGTCCAGCCGACGAAGGTGGGACGGATTTTCAACAGCAAGCTCTATCTGTTAAAGCGAACGTTCATCTTATCTTCTAAGAGAGAACGCACTAACAGGCAAGCACCCTTCTTTCTATATTTTTCTTTTACTTGACTTAAATTGTTGCTGTTTAAAAGAGATTTGCCAGATTGATCGGTTTTTGACATCTCACTGGGGAGCCGTAACTTCTCTCTGCTACGCACTAATTAATAGCTTATCTCTGTTTTTGTTGCAAAAAGCTGTCCTGGATTTGCATTCTAAAGATACACACAGAAGAGGGATTTCTATTCCAGATTTTTATTTTGAAAAATATTATACTGTTTTGAGACTACTCTCTTTTTGGTCTATTTTATTTTGACGAATCTGTTTCTTGACGATTGCCATTAATTGCTTCGATCCTGGGAACTGCATTTTGTTTACTTAACTATTGGAGAGATAAGGCTGTCTGCTCTGTTTATACTGTGATGTCACCAAGTTTGGAGTATTAACCCAATTGTTGCTGAAATAAGAAGTGGTTTTCCTATATTTTTCTTTTAAAATGGCAACTAAGAAAGTGGCTGAGAATCTGGAAATAACTATGTTTCAGAGAATAATGAATGAGATTGAGATAACGAAAATTGAATTGAGTAAAATGAAGCAGGAGATTAAAGATATAAGGGTCCCTGTGAGAGAGGTGACCCTGGAAGGGGTCCCTGTGAGAGAGGAGACCCCGGAGATTGGAATAGGGGTCCCTGTGAGAGAGGAGACCCTGGAGACTGGAATAGGGGTCCCTGTGAGAGAGGAGATCCCGGAGATTGGAACAAACGTGGAACAGGAACAAGATTTGGAGTCTATGGACTTTAGAAATAAAATCTATTGTTTGGAACTCAATGTTATCTCTGAAGAAATGAATGAAGATTCTAGAGATAAAGTTATCAATGGCATGGATAATCTTCTGGACTGGAATGATGTGATGGAGCCCAATATAGAGAAAATCTATGGAATTAACTGCAGCCATGTGACAATGGAAAAACTTTTAAGAGATGACCCAGTGTATTTTGAAAAAAAGAACAGAGATATGATTTTACAGCAGTATTTCAGCAACTTATTCAGAATGGATGGCAAGAAAATATTTGGGATAGAGGTAATTCCCATCAGACTCTTATTATATGACTATGGCTTTGACAGCAAGATTATTATGGAATACTGATAATGGAAGATTGGATATTGAAATTACTGGACTTAACAAGACTACTGAAGATGGAAGATGGAAAATGGAACTAATAGAGATAATAGAACAATGGCTACTGAAATTACTGAACCTAACAGATTCTGATGTGATGGATTAATTGAAATGTTTATTTTGACTATGGTTATGACAATAAGATTATCATAATTAGTAATGAGATGGATTAATCGATATGCTTATCTGGAAAAAAAAATTGATAGATATATTTCTTAAAGAATTGAAACCTCTCTTTGACTTTTTGTGGAAAGAATAAAGTAATGTTTATGAGATTTGATGATTAAGTAAGATAACTACTGGAGGAAAGTGATTTTATAATATGACTTAAGAGACAGGATTGCTATATATTATAGACTTATAACTGATTTGATCTTTGACAAATGGGAAGTCAATATTTTACTCTTTATTTTTTATTTTTTATTTTTTTTTTTCTTCTTTTCTTTTTTTTTTCTTTTTGTTTAACTATTTTTGATTTTGTTTTTTGTCTTTGAATGTTTTATGATTTTGTCTTGTATGTTTTATGAAAATCTGAATAAAAATTATTGAAAAAAAAAAAACTAATCTTAACTGTCATCCTCTTTTTCCTACCATACAAAGGATGTCCTAACCGAATTCCTGCACTGAGGGGAATGAGAAAGAAGGATGGTCTGACCTCTCCTAGAGTACAAGTCCCCTCCCAAGGTTCGGGTAACTCTGAATAAGCATATCTCCCACAAACCCAGTAAAACCCTGGCAACGCTTTCCAAGACTTATTATTAATAACTGACAAATTTAACCTTAACTTTAACTCTGCTGTCCACAACAGATTAACTGGAATCACAGAGGCATTGGGCCAATAACTAATTGCAGACTGATTCAAAATGGTCATGGTCTCACAAGGCATCTGACCTATCTGTGGGGCACCGGGGGAGATCCTTTGTACACACCAACGACCAACAAGAGTAGCCTTCAACATCCATTGACTATGGGGGTTTGTGATATTGGTGGTATTATAAAGCTGACTAACATTCAATTCGGCAGCTTCCCAGGGCCAGTGATCTCCAATCTGAGTTCCCCCACAAACATAACAATTACTGACGTTTAAAGCGGTGGCCACAGTTTCTGCAAAGGTAATAAACAAATTTCTGGCCACTTCAGGTACCTGGAAAGAGGTTTTTATTTCCTCCCAGAAATCAGAGAAGAAGGTTTGCTGCAAGGTATGGTCTGTCTCTGTTAGTTGAACAAGTTTCAAATAGAACAATCCCAACGGATCTCTGCCTGTTCCATGAATGCGTAGCCCAAAGTGTTGCCCAAATTTACTCAAAAAGGCCTGTGGATTATTTATAGTAAAATTTACGTAATTACACTTCCGAGGTCCGCAGTCACTTTGTACCGTGACTTTGGACAGGTGAGCACTTATCCCAGTAGTTTGCCAAGTGGCCCAGCCTACACAGTTCCAATAAGGACACTGATTTGTACATTCAGTACTGATGCCCTTTTCAGGACAAATGTATTTATCGTCCCACGTATAACACCTTTCCCAATCATGATTTCCACATTGGTCAGGCCATTTTGAAATCTCACAAGGCTCAATTTTAACCCATGCTGTAGTATTAGGGGTTGCTAATCTGGTCTGGAACAGTATTCGTCCACTCTGCGTGCCTTCCCTCACCTGAAGCCACCATTGGTCAGGACTTTCTTTGGGGTCATAACAAGTTGTCTGGTTTCCCTGAATACAGGCTGAGTAACTAACATTACGAAACTGGCATGTGACAGTTGTCCCTTTACAACTGAATTTACTCTGATAAACTAGAGTGTCCTGGATATTGTTATGGTTCCTAACAGTCTTAATACACATCCTGCAGGATGGAAGGGTAGCCGTTACACAGTGGGGAGGAAACAACAGCAGCATTAGAATAACCCCAAACTGGAACAGAATAATCAAATAAGATAATTTACAACAGGGCATTCTAGTTGAAGTTGGGCAAATCTGAATCTTCGGGCGGTGTCCCACTACTCTATCCAGGACGGTAGGGGATGCAGCGCCCTCAGCTATTTCGCTCTCTCGGTTGCCGGTCCCGAGGAGGCTTCTCCCGTCGCGTCCTGCGTGGTGGCCTCCCTTCTCAGGGTCATCTTCAGGTTTCTCTGGCTGGCAATCGCCCATCTTTCCGGAGAGGCTATTTTAGCACGACTCCAATGGATCCAGGTAGGGTTCCCCTCGACCTTTAAGGCAGTAGGGGTAGTTAATAAGACAACAAAAGGCCCTTCCCACATTTTTCCCAAAGCATCTTCTTTGTAACTTTTGACCCATACTGTATCTCCAGGACGAAACCCATGAACAGGGGTGGTGAGTCCCAAAGGACTCTGCTCTGTGTACTGACTTATCTCTAGAACAGTTTGGTTTAATTCTCTTAAAATGTGCTTCAGGTTTATTTCCCCCCTTAGTGCCAGGGTATCCACTGCCACAGGCAAAGGTGGTGGCCTCCCGTAAACCAGTTCATATGGGGTGAGACCATTAGCTCCAGGTGTACATCTCATGTGTAACAAAGCCACCGGCAGCATCTGAATCCATTTAGTCTTTGTTTCAGCGCACATTTTCCTGAGGTGTAATTTAAGGGTCTGATTGGCCCGTTCAACTGCTCCGCTGCTCTGAGGTCTCCAGGCACAATGGAGTTTCCAGTCCACTCCAAGAGCTCTGCTGAGTTTTTCTGTCACTTCAGCTTGGAAGGCTGCGCCGTTGTCACTGTTAATCTGTCGAGGCAACCCGTACCTGGGGATGATGTCCTCAAGTAAATGCTTTACTACTCCCTTGGATCCTTCAGACCGGACTGGCCAGGCCTCAACCCATCGGGAAAAGGTGCATACAGTCACTAATAAAAGTTTGTAACCCCCGGCTGATGGCATATGGGTGAAGTCCACCTGGATCACTTGAAACGGGCGACTTCCCCGGAGAATCTGACCTGGTTCAGGGACAGGTCCTCTTCGGGGATTGCTTCGGGCACAAATTACACATCGTCGAGATGCTTCAGTGCACAGAGAAGCAAGTTTATCAATGAACATGGTCTTCTCAATTAGGTGTCGGAGTGCCTCTTTTCCTAGGTGGCATTGATTGTGCATATGGAAAACGGCTGTACGGGCCAACCTTTGGGGTACCCAAACCCTGCCATCAGTAAGAACATACCAGCCCCGTTGACGGGTATAATTTTGTCTCTGACTTTCCTCAATTTCTTCCTGGGTATATTGCGGGACCTGAGTCAGAGAGGGTAACGAAATAGTCATTATATTGTCAGTCTTGGGCAAGGATTCCAAGGCGGCTTCTTTGGCAGCCTTATCAGCTCTAGCATTTCCTCTAGCCACAGGGTTAGTCTTCCCTGTATGGGCTCGACAATGGATTACAGCCACCTGTGCAGGCTTCCAAATGACTTCCAGTAATCGACGGATTTCAGAGGCATGTGCCACCTCCTTGCCTTCTGCAGTCAGAAATCCTCTTTCCCGATAAAGGGCTCCATGTACTTGAACAGTTAAGAAGGCATATTTAGAGTCGGTGTAGATGGTAACCTTTTTCCCTTCAGCCCACTTCAAGGCTTCAATTAGGGCTATGAGTTCGGCCTTTTGGGCAGACGTACCAGGTGGTAGGGGTTTAGCCATTAGGATTTGGTCTTCAGTGACCACAGCATACCCTGCGTGCTGGACTCCATTTATGATAGAGCTGCTTCCATCAGTAAACAATACGATTCCCCCAGGGATTGGCACATCCTTCAAATCTGGTCGGCTGGAATGTACGGTTGACATAATTTCATCACACTGGTGTATTAATCGTCCAGGCAGGGGCATCAGGGTAGCCGGATTCAGGGTCACTCGGTCCCTTACAATTATATTGGGATTTTCACATAGCTGGGCTCGATATTTTACCAAGCGAGAGTTGGTCATCCATTTAGGTCCATGCACTTCTAGTAAAGATTGAATAGAATGGGATGCAGTTACTTCTATAGTTTGGCCGTACGTCAGTTTGACAGCTTCTGTCAAGAGAAGCGAAGCTGCCGCTATACTCCGGAGACAGCCTGGCCATCCTTGGCTAACAGGATCCATATTTTTGCTGAGATACGCGACCGGTCGGTTCCAGGTTCCAACTTGCTGGGTGAGAACTCCCACAGCAGTTCCTTTTCTCTCATCGACAAAAAGCTGAAAGGGTTTAGTAATGTCTGGTAACCCTAAAGCAGGTGAGCTAGTTAATGACTGCTTTAACCGTTCTAAGGCCTGGATTTATTCTCTGGTCCAATTTATGGGATAAGATTCTGGCACCCTTCCTGTTAACAGATCGTATAATGGTTTAGCTATAGAAGCATAATCTAAAATCCAAATACGACAGTAGCCAGCCATTCCCAAAAATACACGGAGCTCCTTCTTGTTGGTAGGCCGGGGCAGGCAATTAATAGCCTGGGTTCTACTACTGCCTAAAACACGGGTGTCCTTCTTGATCGTGAACCCTAAATAGGTGACTTCTTGGCTACATATTTGAGCTTTGGCCCTACTGGCACGGTACCCGCAGTTCTGGAGCCATCTGAGTAATTCAACTGTGTCGGTGGAGCATTCTTGTTCAGTCCGGCGAGGCAGGAGGAGGTCATCTACGTACTGAAGCACCAACCCGACCTCCTCTTGGAATTGCTGAAGGTCTTTGGCTAGTTGCTGGCCGAACAGGGTGGGTGAATTCTTGAACCCTTGAGGTAATCATGACCAAGTGAACCGTCTTTTTCGGCCAGTCTGTGGATGTTCCCAGGTAAAAGCAAAGATCGCTTGAGAATCGGGGTGTAAGGGGATAGTGAAGAAAGCGTCTTTCAAATCAATCACAGAATACCACTGGCTTCCTCCAGGGATCAATCCTATCAGAGAGTACGGATTGGCGACCGCTGCCATGATATCTTTGGTCTGTTGATTTACCAATCGGAGGTCTTGCACTGGACGATAGAGGGGGACTGGTCCAGAACTGGGCTTTATTACAGGTAATAAGGGGGTATTCCAAGCAGATGTGGTCGGCACCAGGACCTTAAGTTGAACTAGTTTCCCCAAATGTTCATGCATGGAGATTCGGGCCTCTGCTGGAATTGGGTACTGGGCTTGATTCACTATGGTATAATCGTCTTTTAATTCTATCTGAAGGGGTGTGGCCAATCTGGCCAACCCTCCAGGATGATCTTCAGCCCACACTCCGGGCACAGCCCCAATGACACGGAGGGCCATCGGTGACTGATGAATAATTGCCGGTGCACACAAGTCCATGGCTGGTCCGAGCCTCCAAGCTTCTTGGAGGGGGCAAATCAACGTCAGGGGCTGTCCATTAGCCGTGGCGGTGACTCGGCCATCTGGGTGAAAAGACAAGGTGGCTTGAACTTTACAGAGTACATTGCGGCCGATTAATGGTATTGGACAAGAAGGGATCAGGATGAACTCGTGGTCAACTTCACAGGAACCAACTTTGGTGCCCACTGGTTTAAACTGAGGGGCCTGAAGGATTTGTCCTCCAGCCCCTATGACAGGTATACAGGTTTTCTTTTTAATGGACAACTCAGCAGGCAGCACATTGAGGACCGAACGCTGAGCTCCGGAGTCCAGAAGGCCCTTGATTTTCCTGCCTCCCACAGTGATTTCCAGTACGGGGTTGGGAGGCAGAATGCCCCGTAGGCATCCTCAGTCTTCTGTATAATAGTCCTCTGTAGTCATGGTCCGAGCAGGCTGCTGCGTCTGGGAAGACGATAATGCCTGAGGGTTGAGCCCTCCTCGTCCCCTTTCCTGACCTCGGCCCCTGCCGGGTCTAATGCCTCGGCCATAACTTCTCCACTGTTCCCGGGGTCTTTCTGAACATTCGTTTTTCCAATGGCCTTCCTTTTTACAATATGCACATTGATTACGGCCTAAAGACAGACGAGGGTGTGGGAATTGTCCCCGTGACTCCTGGGACCTCAGGACAGCTGCAAGAAGATTAGCCTTTTCCTTCATCCGTTTTACTTGTTCCCGCTTCTCTTCCACATCTCGATTGAGAAATACTTTATCTGCTAGGACCTTCAACTGGCTGAGGGGCATTCCTTCGAAGCCCTCGGCTTTCTGTAATTTCTTTCTGATGTCCGGTGCTGACTGGGACACGAAGGCCAACGCCACTGTCTGTCGGTTCCTTTCATCCTCAGGGTCGATGGGGGTGTATCTTTGGTATGCCTTAAAGAGTCGTTCAAGAAAAGCCCCAGGGCTCTCATCCTTTTCCTGGACTACATCGTGGATCTTTTGCATATTCATCATTCGCTTTCATCCTTTCTTCACTGCTTCCACAAAGGCTTGTTGATACTGACGCATAGCGGTGCGGTCCGCTCCACTAGAAAGGTCCCATCGAGGGTTCACAGTCGGAGCATATCTGGCTATATACATTGTTCGATCTTCATCTCTCACTCCTTCCTGCCTGGCAATCTTGCCTGCAGCCTCTTCTAAGTTGACCTGAATTTGCATTCTCTGCTCAGTAGTCATCAAATATCCCTGTAACTGTTGTATATCAGACCAGGTGGGGTTCTGAGCTGACACTATACCTTCAACCATGTCCACAAATTTCTCCGGTTCCTCCTCATATGATGGTCCATGATTTTTCCAGTTAAGCAGATCCGAGGAACTAAATGGCACATACGTGAAAGTATTGACTGATTTATAGGCTACTTTGCTGGGATCAATTGGGTCTGGGGTGGGAATCATAGCTGGGACCGTACGAACAGGCAGGATTCTGGAGCTTTCGGAATTCCTGTCATGGATATTCTTGGGATTGGGTTTCCCTAGTTCCTTTTCCATTAGCCGAACGGACCTTCGGAGATTCTCAATGCCCTCCTCTAAGGGGCTTCCTTGGCTTTCTTCTCTAGGTAAGGGCTGGTACAAGGATTTTTCTGGCGTCTCAGTTATAAGGGGTAACGGAGTTAACGGTGCCGAAGGTGGGCAAGGACACACATATGGTGGGGGTGATTCTTCAGGTTGATTTTCTAGAACAGGTTTTTCTGGTTTCTTGGCCTGGCCTTCTGAGGCAGCCTTCTGTTTCCAGGTGACAGTATAATCAAGATCAGGCTGCATCTTGGCCTTCTGGCTTATTTCGCGGCCTGTCTTAGAAGTCTTCTTGACCTGAGTTAACATAATCGTGGCGGCATTCTCCACCCACTTCTTTGCCCAAGGTGGCGGATTACTTGCCACTTTCCTCCACCCTTTCACATAAGGAATATCTTGAGGGCATCCGGGATTGCCTTCCACTGTAATTACATTCCAGAGGCGGGAAATGATGGGGCCATAGAAAGTGCCTTCTGCTGGCCAGTCCACTAAGGGCCCAAGTCTAGGCCAGTCCCAGGAACATTTAGTCTTCATGGTCTGCACATTGCAGGTACTGGTATCAAAGACTTCAGGAAAGTGTTTGACCATGAGAGCCAAAGGGGTTGAAGAGCCTCCCCCCATCCTGACCTAACTCTTTCCTAACCTAATCAATTCAGGATAGTGTATAACACACAGAGAAGGGAGGGGGCACAGGACACAAGTCGCCTATAGGAATTGGGGGAAGCGACTTGCTGAGGTGAAGGTTACAGGCACGCTCCGCTGCCCACATCCCCCGGACTTTCAAGACACCCAAAGGCGTCCCAGGACCAGTGCGTCCAATGGCCAGACGTGGAAATCGAGCGGTCAGTCACACACTCACCAAGCACACGACAAGAAACCCCCCTTCCCAAACCTCCTGACAGAGAAACAGAAACGGAGGTTGATCAGACCCCCCTTCGATCCACTGGGATCGGCTGGCAGGCAGAAACAGGACAGAACAGAAAGGGATCCCTTAATACTCGCCTGACGGTGAACACCTCCGGTACTGGTTTAAAGTGATCTGGACCGAACTTCTGGAAGGCCTCCGTTGGTTCCGCGTCGCTCCCCGGCCTCCTCCCTAGCCCAGCCGGGCATCAGCAAATGCTGAAGGCGCGCTCCCTGCAGAGTAGTGAAGCGATCCGGGGAACCGCACGGCCCAAGGAAGGTGCAGGGGAAATATCCCTGACCGAGAACTCCGCTGTAGGACAAGGGGGAATACCCTTGACCTTATGTCCCTGTTCGGGCGCCAAATGTTAAGGTAAGAATTGGAGTCTCAGGCCCAAGTTCGGTTCATCAGATGACTTTATTGCTAGCAGAGACACAGGGGAATTTGTCCTCCAAACTGTGTCTCTCGACAGTTGAGGCACAGCTCTTTTATTGGGTTACAGACAACAGAAAAGATACATTGGTGAGTATGTTGCACAAAACATAACTGTATAGCTGGTAATTTTCCACTCTTAGAGCAATCCTCTGCGCTTGCGCCTCCTTCTGGTCTACGTGCTGAATCCTTCTTTGCTAATGGCGTCCATTAACCCTTACAGTGGGCACTGTGGAAAATTAAAATGGCTGCTAAACCCAGATCTGGTGGTGCTCAGACTGCTAGATCAGAAAAATAACGATAAAAGCCCTCCATCCCCCAGGAAGGTAACAGTGGGCCCTGCGAAGGTGCTGTGGCCCTTCAGCTGCCCAAGGATGCCAGGTGCTGTAACACTAGGAGCCATGTAACGGGTCAGGGATTGAACCTGGGACTTTTTGCATGCAAAGCATGTGCTCTGTCACTAATCTAGGCAATGACTCTTCCCCAAATCAGAAATGGAAACAAAGGCTACATCTGGACTCCGGCATGGGTGTTTTCATGGTATCGTTAGTAACCCTGGAGACCGTAAGAAGAACCCTGCTGGATCAAAGTTGCATTTAGCTCAGTATCCTGTTCTCAAAGTAGCTAGCCAGATGTCCCTATGGGAAGCCTGCAAGCAGGACATGAGTGAAATGGACCACCCCAACAAATCGAAACCTAGTAGGAATGTGGTGTATCTCTCCCCCTACCCCCACCCTGGCTAGTGCTATAATCTCTCACGCCAGCCCTACAATACAGTTAGTCTGGGCATGGCTGTCCTTCCTTCCTTCTTTCCCCTGGGCTCTTCCTCCTCGATGCCCTTCACATCATCTCTCTTTCTCATTCTCATTGTCTGTGGGGGAGTCCTTGCAGCCGATTCATTGCTTTCCTTGTTATTTTCTTTTTTAATACTCTGAATTCTCTGCTGCTGGTTGCACAACCTTGTCCTGTTGATCCTCTGAGTGCCTTGACACCCCCCCTCTCTCTTCATAGCCCCCAGGCCCAGTACAGCTCGACTGTATTAATGTCTCATGCAAGGTGGTTTCAGAGATGCTGGAAGGCAGCTTGTCGTCCCATTGGGGAGCCATTTCAGAAGCTTCAGCCTAAATTTCCCCTTGCTTGATTCCACCTCATTGCTTCTGCCCTCAGGATCCTGCGTCATTCCTTGCCGCATTGGCAAAAGGGCAAAAGCAGGATTCATTGTGCCCAGGGGAGAGGCTGCCTTCAATGCCCAGCTGCAGGGGCACAGCCAGCCTAGGAAAATGCAGTGCTTCTGCGCCACACCTGTCGATGTGCCTTTCATCTTTATGCTGCCTGTCAGAGGGGTGATTTGTATAGCTATCAGGTTCTGAGAATCCCCCAGCATTGCTGGGGGAAGGAAAATGTGGTAGGATCTGGCAGCAGAGCAAGGGATGTTGCGCCACTGCACTGTCACAATATTATTTATTTATTTAACTTCTATCCCACCCTTCCTCCCAGAAGGAGCCCAGGGCAGTAAACAAAAGATAAAAAAACAAAAAAAATCTTAAAACATCTCAGAAACAAAACATCTTAAAAACATTTTAAAAATAAAACAGCTTTAACATCTTTAAAAACAATTCTAAAACAGGTGCAGTCTGTGATAAGGTCTCTGCTTAAAAGGCTTGTTGAAAGAGGAAGGTCTTCAGTAGGCACCAAAAAGATAACAGAGATGGCACCTGTCTAATATTTAAGGGGAGAGAATTCCAAATGGTAAGTGCCACAATACTAAAGGTCTGCTTTCTATGTTGTGTGGAACAAACCTCTTGATAAGATGATATCTACAGGAGGCCCTCATCTGCAGAGCACAGTGATTGACTGGGTATATAAGAGGTAAAACAGTCTTACAGGTATCCTGGTCCCAAGCGGTATAAGGCTTTGTACTATATATGGAGTGAGAAATGCCAGACGTCCAAGCTGGATTTAGAAAGGGAAGAGGCACCAGAGATCATATCGCAAACATACGTTGGACAATGGAACGGAGCAAGGAATTTCAGAAGAAAATCACCCTGTGCTTTATAGATTACAGCAAAGCCTTTGACTGTGTAGATCATGAAAAACTATGGAATGCTTTAAAAGCAATGGGGGTGCCACAGCATCTGGTTGTCCTGATGCGCACCCTATACTCTGGACAAGAGGCTACTGTAAGGACAGAATATGAAAAAACCGATTGGTTCCCAATAGAAAGGAATGTGAGACAGGGGTGTATTTTATCACTCTATTTGTTTAATCTGTACGCAGAACATATCATACAGAAAGCGGGATTGGACCAAGATGAAGGAGGTGTGGAAACTGGAGGGAGAAATATCAATAATTTAAGATATGCAGACGATACCATACTCTTAGCAGAAACCAGTAATGATTTGAAATGAATGCTGATGAAAGTTACACAGGAAAGCACAAAAGCAGGACTACAGTTCAATGTCAAAAAGACTAAAGTAATGACAACAGTAGATTTATGTAACTTTAAAGTTGACAATGAGGACATTGAACTTGTCAAGGATTATCAATACCTCAGCACAGTCATTAACCAAAATGGAGACAATAGTCAAGAACTCAGAAGAAGGTTAGGACTGGGGAGGCAGTTATGAGAGAACTAGAAAAGGTCCTCAAATGCAAAGATGTATCACTGAACACCAAAGTCAGGATCATTCAGACCATGATATTCCCGATCTCTATGTATGGATGTGAAAGTTGGACAGTGAAAAAGGCAGATAAGAGAAAAATCACCTGAAATGTGGTGTTGGAGAACTTTGCACAAACCATGGACTGCGAAAAAGACAAATAATTGGGTGTTAGAACAAATTAAACCAGAACTATCAGTAGACGCTAAAATGATGACACTGAGCTTATCATACTTTGGACACATAAAGAGAAGACATGATTCACTAGAAAAGACATAATGCTGGGAAAAACAGAAGGGAGTAGAAAAAGAGGAAGGCCAAACAAGAGATGGATTGATTCCATAAAGGAAGCCACAGAGCTGAACTGACAAGATCTGAACAGGGTGGTTCGTGACAGATGCTCTTGGAGGTGGCTGATTCATAGGGTTGCCATAAGTCGTAATCAACTTGAAGGGACATAACGGCAACAAAAACATCAAAACCAAAACATTGAACTTGGTCTCGAAGCTAATGGGCAGCCAGTGCAATTCTTTCAGTAGCAGGGTAATATGTGTTGTAGGTAACTCCAACAACAAAAGCAGCAGGAGCAGCAATGTGTGCCAATGCTCTTGCACCAGGATTAGCCACCATTTCTGAGATGCAGTGGCTGTTCTTCAGTGAGAGCCATCCAGCCGCAGAGGCAGTTAGCAGGTGCACACTCTACAGGCCCCAGGAGAGTTTCCAGAGGAGTTGACCAGATCTCAACTCACACAAGGTATATCACCAAGCAGGACTTTATGACTGCCAAAACTTCTCCTTCAAGTGATGATCCTTTAAGGCTTTTAAGGGGAGAGGCTGTAGCTTGAAGCTCTGCATTGTATGGTACCATTGAATAGCTTCTGATCATATCCTAGGTCCTATCCAAGGGGACACCCAGCCCCCAGGACAGCAGACAGCAGACAGATTTCTCACTCTTGGTTGCCCTTCCCAGGTTCTCCTCTTCTTCTTCAGATAGGTCTTCAGAAAGTTCCCCTTGAGACTTACATCCAGCATATTCAAGTTCTGTGAGATTACCTGGGCAGACAATTCTGGTTGTAGGTTATTATCGGAAGAGTCATTGTCACATGGATCCAGGGCCTAGCACAGAAAAGAAGCATGGAGAAGTCCAGAAGGAGACAGATCAGGATCAGAAATCATTTATGAACCTTACCTGTACTAAGCCAAGCTATTTGTCCCTCTCACCCAATATTGTCTACTCTGACTGGCAGCAGCTGCAGGGTCTTGGGCAGGGTCTTTTCCATCAGCAACTATCCGATTCTTTAATTGGATATGCCAAAGATTGAACCTGGCACCTCTGCTGGCATCCACCTTATTTCCAACAATTATTCATTCACTCTCTCTCTGAAATCCTCTCCAGGTCTTTCAGCTATCTTGGGATAATCTCTGTTGGCATGCCAGAGATATTGTAGCCCACTCTCATAATGGATTACAACTGACATACAACTGGATGAATTTACCCTTGCTTGCAGTGCATCTGGTTGAGATTTTCTCCTTTTCAGAAAGTACCTTTTGCATACAAAAGAGGTCCTTCCTACTATGGCTGGAGCTGTTCTGTACAGAATCATCCCCATAGCAACAGCCAGGATGAAGAGAGTGGCCTTGCTGTGAATCGTTTTCAGTTTATGGTGGTGGCATGAGCTTTGGTGAGGCTTCAGTTAATCACAGAAGATTATGGAGCACTACATCAGTGTGTGTACTTCTGTATAGCCAAGGTATAGATGCCACAGGTGTAGGAGCAAAGTACATAAAAACAATCTATGTTGGAACAGTCCCAGGGACCATCAAGTCCTGAGCTGTTATCTTGAAGAGCAGCCAACCAGATGCTTGCAGGAAACTTAGTAAGATGGAGATAGGTGTATGTCAGTGATGAGGAACCTGTGGTCCTCTGGATGTCTTTGAACTACAACTCCATTGGCCATCTTGGCTCAGGCTGATAGAGGTTGGAACCTAACAACATCTGGAGAGCCACAGGTTCCCCATTCCTGCTATATAGGTTAGCCCAGGGGTAGATGTTGTTGGTCTCCAACTCCCATCAGACCTAGCCATCATGGCCAACAGTCAGAGATGATGGACGTAGTCTAATGACATCTGGAGGGTACTTTAGGCAAACCTAAGTTAGCCCTTTCTGTTTCCTGTTGTTTGGCCCCAGAACCTGGTAATCAGAGGTATACTCAACAGTGGATGGCACGGTGGGGCTGCACCACTCACCTGGCCTCCATCTGGCTGAGTCGCCACAACATACTGGGATGGAGAGGGGGAGGGGCACAGTGGTGGCAAGGTTGGTGCAGTGCAAACACACCCCTGGAGCCAATCCAGTGCTTCTGCTGGTGCATTGGCACTGGCCAACTGTGACACTCCCATGGCCCTCCCCTCTCTGTCCTGGCATGCTGCAGTGATTCAGCTAGATGGAGGTCAGATGAGTGGCACAGCCACACCATGCTGCCCGCTGCTGGGTATACTATGTCTGAAAATGAATGTTGCATTTAGTTGTTATGGCTAATAGCCTCTGGAGCCCTGAGTAGTTATAGCACATCTGTGGGGAAGTGAAGGAGGATTAAGAACTTTCATGTTATCTTTTTCACCTCTCACTTCCCTTCCATGTAAGGCACATCCAGAATGCCTTCCTTCAAGGGTCAGGCTTCAGGTTTGTAAACCCACATAAGCACTTTAGTGCTAAACTGGAATCTTAGGGAAATCTTATAAAATAGCACAGGGTCTTCCCATATCTTCTATGGGTTGTAAAGATCATGATTCCAATTATAGGGCTGCTTTTAACATAGCAACAGCAGCAGCAGCAACCACCACCACAATATAATTCTGCCACAAGGATACCCAGATTCTAAAACCTGTAAATTTTACATCATTATTTAACTTATATCCTACTTTATGCACTTGCTGTTCCCCTCCAAGTTTCAGAGATTATGCCAGGCATTGTTGATGCACTCTCCAGACTATTTTATAGCAATAAGGGCTAGAAACTTAAAAACAAAATGAAACAGGATACTGGGATCTGCACTTAGTTGAAATAGCAAGTTTGCAGAATGTAAATTGAAACAGGATGTATTTTATTAGGGTTGAGTGTGAGATCTAAGGCCTCTTCTTGGCAATCCATGCACAGAAACCTGAACATCAGCCTCTTCAGGTTTGGCACATTTGAGATCTTTCCTCACCTCTTCCAGCATGAAAGCCAAATTCTGTTTCTACTTCTTGATCTGGAAAGACTGAAAAAGAATCTAGCATTTCTGAGCTGTGTTAAATGAATTGTATGACTTAATAGTTATGCACAGATCCTACATCTGTACAAAAAGTCCAGAATATAGCCTTCAGAGGGGCCAGCTCCAATTAAAATTTTATATTATTAATTGGTAATAAAATTAATTGGTTCATCATCATTCTGATGAATTACTTTGGAACCTTCTGAGGAACTAGTTAGTGCTCTCAGCTGGAGTACGTGTATGAACGTGTCTGCATTAGTGGCAGTACATGATTTTCTGTATGGGTGGTTTGATGCCCATGCATGTGTCCAATGCATGAAACAGTATCATGCTTTTGGGTGTGTGCTTTGCATGTTTCAAAGACTGTGTGGATGAAATATTTATAGATAAGTGGCAGGATCTGGTTGGTGTACCAATGTGTAGCCACAGATATATACATGTGTATACATGTTCCTTGATGGGATGTTTGTACAAAATACATGCACTGCTGTAGTGTGCACTTACACCAGGGGAGGGGTGAAACCTGTGGCCCTCCACTTGTTGCTGTACTATAACTCCTACCATCCCTTATTATTAGCTGGAGCTGATGGGAGTTGGAATCCTATAATATCTGGAGGACCACAGGTTTCTCAGCGTAGGTCTCCAGCAAGGATAACTTTAAGTTCCAACACTTCAAAGTTGGCAAACCATTTTTGGTTTGTACATTCCTTAAAGCCCTCCTTGAACCCTGCCATCCTAAAACCCTACCTTCACCTCAATACTCCATTATAATTTAGAGAGGAACAAAAACCCGTTCCCAAAATTGTGATTCACCTGCCCAACATTTCATCACACTCAATTGTGAATAAGAAACAAACCCCAGGATGGAGCTATGTAGATGAAAAGGTGGAGTATGCAGATAAGAACAGGTTGGGATGGGGTTGGCTGCATTTGGCATTAAAGTCATGGTGTAGCAAAAGCCACAGATCATCCCGGATGGTGACCTGACCTGCACCATCAGTAGGAATGAGTGAATATGTCAAGTTTAGTTTCTCTCAGTTTCTCGTTTTTCCAGTCTAAAGTTCAGTTCTCCACATTTCCACATCGGTTTGTGAATTTATTTTTTTTTAAAAGTCCTCAGCATTTTAGTGCAATTTTCTCCTAATATACACATTTTTGTATGCAATTTTCTCTAATGAACAAATTTTTGCAAAGCAATCCGCACTAATAGAATGCATTTTTAAATAATATTTTCACAAATATATGCATTTCATGCACACTTTGCCCCAATATATGACTTGGCTAGAGAAGGAAAGGAAATGGATTGCCTTCAAGTCAATCCCGACTTATGGAGACCCTATGAATAGGGTTTTTATGCTAAACGGTATTCAGAGGGGGTTTACCATTGCCTTCCTCTGAGGCTGAGAGGCAGTGACTGGCCCAAGGTCACCCAGTGAGCTTCATGGCTGTGTGGGGATTCGAACCCTGGTCTCCCAGGTTGTAGTCCAGCACCTTAACCACTACGCCACACTGGCTCTCCAGAGAAGTGCTAATTTCAAAGGATGGCTGTGGTACCGTTCACATAATGTTTCAAAAAGTGCAAATGAAGCAAATGGGCCTTTAAAAGTGAATCCAGTTTCTTCACTATCCCTCACTGTCAGGGAGGGCGGGGGGGGGGAACAATGCCTCCTTTTTCTTTTCCTTCTGAAAGCGGCTCCATGGTTGTGAGGTTGCAGGCAGTAAGGATGTAATTAAGTATGTGCTGTGAATGGGTGGCAGAGGAGCCCACCTCTCTGCTGAACAACTGGAAAGGCAGTCAGAATTTGCCCAGGGTCCAAAGGCTTGAGCTAAAAATGAGGAATGTGCCTTAGATAACAGAGGAGGCCCTTAGCACTCTATTTCCATTTTTGCCTTCCTTTGTTGTTCAAAAGGGCAGCCAGCGCCTTGGATGTGTGAGCCCCACTTGTGGCAATCCCTGCTTCCCTATTAAACCAGTGGCTTCCCAGTCTGTCTCTGGAGGGGCTCTTTCCCCCCAAACCTCCTCCCTCTTGCTCTACCTCATCTCTTCCATCCCCGCCGCCTCTTGCCGTCCAAGTCAACACCTGTGTAGGCACCCAGAGGAACATTAGCAGTCGGTTTGGGTCGCCGGCAATAAAGCGGTTAAGGGGGGTGGTAAATCTGGGCCTGTAAAACCGGGGAGATGTCAGACGAGTCATCTCCCATCAATCTGGGTGTCATCTGATAGAGGAGAAATGGGTGATAAAAAGAAGCATTTTCGGAAATTATGTAGAATATTCCATTTGTGGAGTGCTGCAGTCGGGGCCGGCACAGAATTTTAATCAGGGGGACTGCAGTGATGGACTGCAGTGTGTCTGCCGTTATAGTGTCAGCATCAATCATCCTAGCACAAAGGCGTGAACTTCACACACACACACACACACACACACACACACTCGCTCCCAGCTGCTTGGGCTAGCAGAAGCTGCAGGAAGATTTGAGGGAGGGAATTAGAAAAGGGGGGGGAAGAGAAAGAGGCATGGAGGGAGGGAAAGGAAGAGAGGGAAAAAGGAAAGGTGGGGAGAGGAGAGAAATGTGTAACTATTGGAAGCAACCCTCATGTTTCAATCTACCTTGGAAGGTAGCCAGGAGGACTGGGCTCCTGTATCTTTAATAATTGTGTGTGTGTGTGGGAGAGATTTAGTAGTTATGAGTTTCAGGCTAGGACTGGGGGGACCCAGCTCAGTTCTTTGTTCAGCCATGAACTTTTCTAGGTGATATTGGGCCAGTGTAGGAAGAAGATAGATAGTATGGTGCAATGGTTAGAGTTTCAGATTAGAAACTGGGGGGAACCTGGTTCAATTCTCTATTCAGCCATGAAGCTTACTAGGTAATATTAGGCCATTCACTATTTCCCAGCCAAATCTACCTCACAGGGGTGCTGTGAGGATAAATGAGAGGGAGGGTATGCTGTCTTGATCTCCTTGAAAGAAAGCAGGGTACAAATGGGATAAAAGAAGTAATTTTGGCAAGCACAGCCAGTCTTGGCTCTTCAAGAGAAAACTGGCAAAAGCAAAAAACCCCTCTGTCTATGCAAGGATTAGAGATTCAGGAACCCTGCCTTCAGTTACAAGGATCGCTAATGTCTCTAGTCTTAGTAAGCTGCTTTATACTGAGTCACACCATTAGTCCATCTAGCTCAGTATTGTCTACACTGACTGGCAGCAGCTCTTCAGGTTTCCAAACAGGAGTCTTTTCCAGCCGAACCTGGAGAGGACAAGAATTGAACTCTGGACTGCGTGCATGTGCTCTACCCCTGAGCTGCAACTCGAGCCTACCCTTTCTAGGGATGGAAGGAAGGCAGGGGGCCACTTTATTTGCCAGACAGTAGTAAAGAGGCTGGAGGTATACTTTGTGAGTCAACACAGCCTCAACGTTTTTGTGGGTGGTCTGGCTGTCTCTCATAAAGTAATCACCACATTGCAGTGTGAGCATTACATGCAAAACAATTTGTTGTGCTTACAGAGTAGTGCTTTTTTTTGGTCATAAACAAAAATGTGAGATTTTTAAACATCCATCCATCCATCCATCCATCCATCCATCCATCCATCCATCCATCCATCCATCCATCCATCCATCCATCCATCCATGCATCCCACCTTTTGCCCAGGGCTAGCCACACTGAAGAAACAACCAAAACAGTCTCCCGAGGCAGAAATATTTTTAGGGGTGCCAAGTGGAGAAGGGATCTCTAGGATCCCTTTCAATGGTATGGACTAGGATGCTGCCTCATAAAATCTCCAATCATGTGCAAGAACATATGACTAGAGACTTCCATCGTGGTACCTTTTGCAACACTGCAAAGGATCCTGGACCCTTCTTGGCTTGTGCAGTAAAGGAAGGAAGGAACGAAGGAAGGAACGAAGGAAGGAAGAGCGAACAAATGAACAAATAATGCTAGCCTTAAGTTCAATTGCTCCACAGCCTGAAAGCTGGAATTCTCAGGAACTGGCACAAATGATACATTGTTTATCTGCTGTGCGATCATAGACTTGCATCAAACCAAAATATACACCAGTAACACATCTGTAGGCCACTGCATTCCATACCAGGTTCCTGTTATGCTTTCCTATTTAAAGTATAGCAATTATTTCTAAATTTACATGTATCCATATAAATTAACAGATGCAATTGTATGCAAATCTGTGCCCCTTCTTCTTCTTCTTCTTCTTCTTCTTTGGTGATGCATTTCCTCTTTTTTGGCAATGTGAAAGTGACCACTCCACAAGAAGACAGGGCCCTGTCCTGAGGGGCTTACAGTGTTCAATTCAACACAGGGGAAACAACAGAGGAAGTGGAGGTAAGGGCCAAGGGCCAATAGGGGAAGAATGTGCAATTGTTTCTGTTGTTTGTAGTTAGACACGTATTTACGCTTAGTTGCAGAAAGACACTGATACGAGGGTGTTGTGCCAAAGACTTCATGGAAAGCTCAGTGGCAGAGCATACGCTCTGCATGTAGAAGATCCCAGGATCAATCCCCATCCCCATCATCATCATCATTATTTGTATCCTGCCCTTCATCCCAGAAGGAGCCCAGCATCTCTAGGTAGGGCTGGGAGTGGCTTCTGCCTGAAACCCAGAGAGCCACAGCCAGTGATTATAGACAATACTGAGCTAGATAGACTATTGGCCTGATTCAATATAAGGCAACTTCCTATGTGGAGAGTGTCTCTTACAGCCCTACATAACTTGTCTTGAGAGTAAAGTACACAATACATTTTTATGCTGCTTGATCAACTTAATACACTGTTGGTTTATTCATTTATTTTAACAACGTATATACTGCTTTTCATTTCTAAAATATCAGAGTGGTTCATAGTATGAACTAATGTCCCTTAAATCAATCAATAACAACAATTAAAAGCACCTGGATAAATCATAAAAATATAATTACAAAACTATAGTAGCCAGAACTAGAAGTCACAGTGATGGCCTGGTAGCATATTAATGATGTGCTATTGCCTGGGGTCATTGTGGGGAAAGTGTAAATGACTATTTTAAAAGCCTTAATGTGCATAGGCAATGTAGTGTAAAAAGAGTGTGAATGAGAGTGAGCGAAGCCAAATTGAAGGGCACAATAGAAGTTCTGTACAAACAAATTGTTTTCTTCAAGTCCTCCTTCTTCTTTTGTGAACCCAGTGGAGGCTGGTGGCTCTGATTTCAGTAGGATATCAGCACCATGGACAACTCCTTGAAAGTTCAGGCTAAAACACAGACCGGATTCACCGCCCCACTGACATTGGAGCCACCAGTGTCCACTGTGTGAACCACTTTGCTCACAATGCCACTGCAACCTCACTTTCTCCATCCACCCGCTCTGCTAATCCACTGCTGATTGCTAACCCCCAATTCCTCTCCGGACTCTTGAATTCACCACCTAAAACAGAGCGTATGTCTTCTGGTCAGGAACTATATAAACTCTGAGCTTTCCATTAAATAACATTTTATCCTACCCTCCCTCCAAAGAGCTCAGGGCAGTGGGCATGCTTTCTGCCTACCTATCCTAACAACAGCCCTGTGAGGTAGATCAAGCTGAGTGATACCAGCCAGCCATAGGTCACTCAGTGAACTTTATAGCTAAATGAGGATTCAGACTTGGGCTTTCCCAGACCAAGTCCAACCATTATACTATGCTGCCTGTCTTGCACATTCCTAAGACCCTGTAAGTGTTAAACAATACTGATTGGTAGCCATTTAATTATTTATTTTATTAATACCCCACCTTTCCTCCAAAAAGCTCAAGGTTGAAAACATAGTTCTCTCCCCCACTCCTCCATATTCTATCCTCTCAACAACCCTGTGAGGTAGGTTAGGCTGAGAGTAGGTGATTAGTCCACGGTCAGCCAGTGAGCTTCATAGCTGAGTGGGATTTGAACCCTGGTGGCCCAGGTCCTAGTCGAACACTCTAACCACTACACCACACCAGCTGAGCTCATGCTGTACTATTGAGCATATTGAATTTATCTGTATAAGAGAGGAGTTACGCAAAAGAGGAGGGCAGAGCACTAAGTTCTCCAACCATTAGGAAGTACCTGTCATCCAATCCAATCCAATGCAATCTAATCCAATCCAAGTTTTCTTTGCCTACGGTGCTTTCTAAATAGCTGTTTCTAGTCTTGATACAATGCTTAGTCTTTATCCACACTCTTCAAGGGGTCTGTCGACACAATGGTACTACAGAAAGAAGTCTATTTTCTCTTAATGTTCTTGCTGAATTGTTTTTGTTCTACATCATAGTAAATATTTTAGGGCCTTATTTCTCAGGGAGGTATAATCTGATGCTTCCACCAAGGCCAGATAGGAGGCTAGGAGCCAAGCTATACTCTGCAGCATATTCCTCTGTGTGATAGCTTTTTCTTGGCTGTACTACTTCTTACTGAAAGGGAAGGATCTTGCATTTGAATGCTCTGCCTCTGCTCCCCCCAAAAAAACCTACCAAACAAAAACATATACCCCAGTATGCAAACAGAAAACAAGAAGGCACTAGTCTAGAACTCTTCTCTTTGATATTCCAGTTTTCTGTCTGCAGTTTTCAGAGAGGTTTGATGTGTTGTTGGTTTTGGGATGGGGGACCATTCAAACCCATAGAGTCTCCCACTTGTACTCCAGTGGAACCTCCACCAGTGGATTCTGTTGCATGTGTAGACCGGATGTAATCTGCTATCCAAGTAGCAGGGTTTGGCCACAATTATATACAATTGGGCTCACCCAGTTAGGGATGGATGAATCTGTCAGGTTTGTTTTAATCCCAATTGCTCCTTTTTCTAATCTTAAATTCAGTTTTCCACATTTCCACAACAATTTGCAATTTTAAAAAAGTTCCTCTTGAAAATTCATCAACTTTTTAGTGTGAATTTCTCATAATATACACATTTTTGAATGCACTACTATGCACATTTTCAAGCAACTTCCCCTCAATACTTTGTATGTCCTTTTCACTGATGTATGCATTTTTATACATACTTTCTCATAATATACACATTTTGGAATACATTGTTTGGCTGGAGAACTGCAGTGCAAAATGCAGAGCAGATTTCCCATGATTTGGTTCATGCTTTGGTTCAAAAAATGTGAACTAGGCAGTTTCTCATTAAAATGCAAAGAAAATCGCCCCACCCCCAGTTCCTACACACAATGCATGCTGTTCTACTCTTGTTGTAATTTACACTGTCAGCATCTTGGCAACTCCTTGCTGCAGTGATTCTTTCTGATCCCTCTCAAATTCCACTCACCATATTCTTTGCTCTTCAGTTGGTTTTCAGATCACCTTCCCAACACGAATGCAAGGACAATTGACTCTAAATTCCTGTGATGTTGCATTATTATTATTATTATTATTATTATTATTATTATTATTATTATTATTATTATAGCACTTTTACCTTGCTCGTTAGCCAAAAAGACTCCCCAGGACAGCTTATGTAACAATAAAGTAAAGCTGGTCCCAACGGCTTACCATCTGAAAACAAAACATAAAAACAGTGACACAAAAGGAAAAAGAAATGGGGATGAAAGAGGGGAAAAAATGAAAAAAGTGGGTTTTGGCTCTGGTGTCTCCTGTAGGGTTGCTGGGGGAGCCAGTCCTTGAAGCTAGATTTAGTGTCTTTAATATTTAACCTAGTTAGCAGCTCCACTTCTGCGAGGCCTTTCCAATTTGTCGTCTGTGTGCCCATGATGCATATGTTGTTCACATGGCCACATAATCATATGGATTGTGATTGTGACAGAGGGATTTGATTATAGTTTTAACTGTATTTTACTTTTTGTGTTTACTTGCTTGTTTCATTTTAAATAATTGTGACCTGCCCTGAGATCATTTGTGACAAGGGGCAGGATATACATTCTATAAATAAAAAAGTAACACCCTTCCTAAATTTTGTTGAAAGAGCAGTCAGCTTCACTGAGCTGCCATAATGATATAACATATTCACTTAAATTTTTTTTTTTTAAAAAAACCCTGATCCATCAGTGTGATAGCACCTACAGTTCGGAACTCCCTGTCCATTGATATTAGGCAGGCACTTTCACTGTCTTGTTTTCACCAGTTGCTAACATTTTTTTGTTTAAGCAAGCCTACCCAGATGTGTAAATTTGGCATGTATTTTAATATGTCACTTTATTTTATGTAGTGGAATTTTATTTTGAAAATTTTTAGGTCAGCTTTTTTTTTAACACCTGATTTTATTGGTCACTTTAATGTATATTCTATATGTTATTTAAACCTCTTCAAGGTTTTGATGATTAAAAGGTATATAAATCTTATTAAGTAAATAAACTTTTGTGGCCCATTTGATCCTCAGATTAGTCCTCTGAGGCAGGTTAGAGTGCGAGAGAGAGAGTGCAAGAGAGAGAGAGAGAGAGAGCGCCCCAAGATCAGCTTCATGGCTGAGTAGGGATTTCAATCTGGGTTTTCCTCAGTCAAACACACTATCCGGTACACCTCACTATACTGTCTCTTGATGTTGGGTGGCCAGGTGTGTCCTCCTTTACAGAGGACAGTCCTTTATTTGAAGAAGCCCTCTTTTTGAAGGGCTGTCCAGTCCAAGTCTAGTTTAAAGATAAAGAAGCATAAGAAGAAGCTGCTCATCAGTGAGCACCTGGACAGCAGCAGACTGAAGTTAACTTGTCACACACAGTCTTCCCCATTATGGTAAGATACATTTCTTTTTAAATTATAACAATTATTTCCAAATTTTCAACCTATACATTAAAATAAGTATACCTAAATTTTATGCAAATACATATTTTGTCCTCTTTCTGGGGGGGATGCATTTCCTCCTCTTTTTGGGGGGCAATGTGTTAGTAGCCACCCTACCTTGGTCTACCAAGACTTTGAAATGTATAGTTAATTATCAATGGTCAGAGCTGGATTATGGTGATTTCAGACAATGCAGTTTTTCGTGAGTCACACTGCATTTGCATTCACCACTTGTGAGATTTCCATAGAACTCTTCCTGTCTGAAGACATCTTGGCAAGCTATGGAAACCTAGCTTTGATGCCCTGGGCTCCTACTGGGAGAAAGGGCAGGATATAAATCAAATACATACATACATACACTACCTATTTTGGCTGCAATCCTAAACACACTTATTAGAGCATAAGCCTCATTGACCTCAGTGGGACTTACTTTAAAATAAACATGCATAGGATGATGCTGTTAGAGTCCGTCTGCATGATAGACCCCTTTTTGGAAGACAGGTCTTATCAGGAGGGGAAATAAGGCAACTTCATAGGCCTTTATACCTGTAAAATGAGAATGAGCTCTTTATACAGGGATGGGAAACCTGTGGACCTCCAGGTGTTGCCGACCTCCATCAGCCCTAGCTATCATGGCTAATAGTCTGAGATAAGCACATAAGGACATAGGAAGAGCCTGGATGGATCAGGCCAGTGGCACATCTAGTTCAGCAACCTGTTCTCACAGACACCAACCAGATGCTCCTATGGGATGCCTGCCAGCAGGACCTGAGTGCACAAGCACTCTCCTCTCCTGCGCTTTCCAGCAATTGGAATTTAGAAGCACGATCCCTTTAACAGTGGAGGCAGAACATAGTCACAATCTTCTTTTAAAGCCATCCGAGTTGGTGGCCATCATTGAGAGTGATGGGATTTGGAGTCCATCAACATCTAGAGGGTCACAGTGCTTCCTTTATTCAATGAAATGAAAATACTACTGTACTGGGGAGGAACTGGAGCTCTTGCAAAGAAGTGTTGGACTTAGTTTTCACTTAGTTTTCACAGCTGGAAAACCTGCGTCTCTGAATCCCATCACTTCTGAAATGATAGGTGAGGGTCTCTGTGAATGAATGCTCCTCTAAATCCTCCTCATAGAAAACAAGGAGAAGGGCTCTAATTTAGCTTTATGTATTATGATATGCAAGAGCCAGTGTGGTGTAGTGGTTAAGGTGTTGGACTAAGACCTGGGAGACCAGGGTTCGAATCCCCACACAGCCATGAAGCTCACTGGGTGACCTTGGGCCAGTCACTGCCTCTCAGCCTCAGAGGAAAGCCATGGTTAACCCCCTCTGAATACCGCTTACCATGAAAACTCTATTCGTAGGGTCGCCATAGGTTGGGATTGACTTGAAGGCAGTCCATTTACGTTATAATATGCAAATGGAGGTTTTTTTTAAAAAAAATTAATGGAGGAACATTCATTTATGTGGAAACACTCTCCCCCCACTCTCAGTCTAAAGTTTCAGAATCCAAATACAGGTTTTTACAATTTCAGTCAGAACCTAGGCCTGTGTGTGTGTATGTACTTAGGGATCTGGCCTGTTGATGTTGTTCTGGCCTGTTGGATGCTGTCTCTTTTTAAATCTTTCCTTCATTTCGCATATTATATTTCTACTGTGCAGGTGTAGTTTCCAGATGCAGTTTGGGCATTATGTTAAAATGTACTTGGGGGCCTTGGAAGAGTCAGGTTCTGACCAGGGCTGAAAAGAGGGGGCAAGGAGGTCAAAATCCCAGGGGCCCAGATTTTTGAGGGACTCAGATCTCTGAGTGCCTAGACTGTGAAAAAAGAAACAATACTGTACAAAATAATTGTTGGTAACTCAACAGACCAGAAAATGGCTATAATCTCTGTGGTTAAATCTCAGCATATCCAAGTCTTCTATAAGCAGCAACATTTATTAATATGATTTGGACATAGCAAAGTATGACATATGCCTTGAAAGTCTCAAGCACAGACCAGAACTACTAGGGCTCAGTTTAGATCACAGAATGACTAGGTCCCAGTAATAGGCCCCAGCTCACAGTTCATAGGACAATTAGACCCCAATAGTACACTCCAGTTCAGTTTACAGAACTACTAGGCCTTAGTAGTAGGCCCCAATTCACTGAATTGCTAGGCCCCAGTTCACATTTACACAACAAGCATTTCATATAGTTCTCTTAAAGGAACAGTATACCACAGTAGCAGATAAAGAGAAAGCTGAGCAGGCGTGCCACTATTATTATTACTATTATTCACTAATAGGAAAAAACCTTGTGGTTTAAGATCGTACCTATAGCCCACAGATATTTCTATCAAACTTTAAAAAGCAGGGAAATTGGGCAGCTATAGTGAATGCACCAGGGGAGCAGGAGACCTGAGCTCCTCTCTGAGATATTGTACTGCCCTACAAATTTGTAAAAATGCAAACACAATTTGGGTTGGTCTTTCACAGTCCAATCCACTTCTTGTGTAGCTTGGAAGAATTTGATAACATGTGCCTCTGAGCATATGGTGAGCGGTGGCAACACCTGCCATCTCCAAAATGGAGAATTAAATTTTTGTATGTTTGTTGATGTTCTTCTTACTTTGCTTCTTTTCTGTATTACTACTATTTCTACAGAGAATCTAACCTAGAAAATTATATTTCTCATTCATCCTAGAAATCTGTGTCAAATATATGTTTATTAATTTCAAAGCCTTTTTATTGGTCAATGTCATATGATGGTGAAGACAGATTTTTGTGTTTCAAACTGGAGGTTATGCTCTATTTCTATGTTGCTACTTAAGCAATGACTCTAGCTGCTGGAAAAAACAAACTTGGCCTGCCCAAGATGCATGTTTCCAGCCTGCTATGCTTAAACCACGCCACTTAAGGAAAGGTGGGCATGGTCAATTAAAAACCTAGAGCACACCTAGAATTTTGCTAGGATATATTTCACCTCCCACTGTTTTATCTTGTGCAAACTGAGACACTCCTCATATGCTCTGGAAACTATTCCGCAGAATTGTCAGTGCCAATATTCCACAATTGTTTTTGGAACATTTTTTTAGTGTTGCAAATGATGCTGTACTTCATATATTCACAGAAACAGAAGCAAAAGAGAATGATTTACTATAGGAAACCACTAAAATTGCAAAGTAAATCAAACATATTTAAAATGACTATCTGAATGATATCAACTGTTTTAATATTGTTGCTTCCTCCTTGCTAAAACAAGATCAGCACAGCATGTCTTGTTTCTGTTTTTTGGCTGATTGCAGGTGTTGCCATTACTCAGAGGCACGTTACCAAATTCTTCCAAGCAACACAGGAAGTGGATTGGACTGTGAAAGACCAACCCAAATTGTCTTTGCATTTTGACAAATTTGTAGGGCAGTACAATATCTCAGAGACGAGGTCCGGTCTCCTGCTCCCCTGATGCATTCACTATAGCTGCCCAATTTCCCTGCTTTTTAAAGGTTGATAGAAATATCTGTTGGCTATAGGTATGCTCTTAATCCACAAGGTTTTTTGCCTATGAGTGAATTTCTCTGCTTTTTAATCCAGGAGGTGAGAAGTGGGATCTTGTTCAAGTTTGCTGAGAATGGATTGATCATTTGCATCCTTATTGAGTTCAGTGGGATTTACTCCCCTGCAATCATGCTTAGGATAGGAGAAACTGACCACAGGGGATGGGGAGGAGGGGGATGGGAGCAGGCAGGAGGGGAAGGAGGCAGGGTCGGCTCTAAAGGGTGGCCAGGTCAGATCCTGGCCAAGGGCCCCTGGGGTCACAGGGGCCACTGAAGGGCCCCTCGATAGGGTGGGGGAGGAGTAGCATTCCCCTTCCACAATCCCCAGTAGGACAGCTGCTGCAGATCGCAGGGAGGGAGCTGGCAAGCCATCCGAGCATTTGCTGGCTCCACCTCCCTGTCTCTCCTGTCTTTTGTGGCTGCGCAGGCTGCGTGCACAGGGCTGCCATTATCCAAGATGGTGGCTGAGGTTTCCCTAAGGTGCTGATGCCCCTGACACCATCTTGGTTGATGGCAGGGATGGGCACACATAGCATGCATGTGTACCATCAACCAAGATGGCGGGGGAGGCTTCAGCCCCTTAGGGAAACCTCAGCCACCCTCTTGGTTAATGGCATCCCAGCGTGCACAGACGCAAAAGACAGGAGAGACAGGGAGGTGGTGTGTACATGCGTGTATGTGTGCATATGTGCATGTGTGCACGTATGTGTGGGGCCTGGGGAAGCTGGTGCCCTGGGAGGAGGAGGGCAGGTTTGATCATTTGCATGTTTATTGAGTTCAGTGGGATTTACTCCTGTGCAATCATGCTTAGGATAGGTAAAACTGAGCATGGGGAGGGAGGCCTGTAGTGGGCAGGGGAGGAGGAAAGAGGAAGAGGGGAGGAGAGGAAGAAGGGAGGAGGAAGGAAGAGGAGAGGGGAAAGGCAGGTCTGATCATTTGCATGCTTATTGAATTCAGTGGGATTTACTCTCGTGTAATCATTGCTAGGATAGGTAAAACTGACCATGGGGGAGGAGGAGGGGGAGAGGAAAGTAAAGGGAAGGAGGAAGGGGGGGAGAGGGGAGCAGAAGAAGGGCAAAGGGAAAGGAGGGGATTGGGAGCATAGGGGGCAGGGGTAAAGGAAGGGGGAGGGAAGGGGCAAAAGGGAGGTGATGGTAGGGAAGAGGAGGAGGGCAGGTTTGATCATTTGCATGCTTACTGAGTTCAATGGGATTTACTTCTGTGCAATCATGGTTAGGATAGGCAAAACTGACCATGGTGGAGGGGTAAGGCAGAGGGCGGAGGACAGAGGGGAGGGGAAGGAGGAGGGGGGGAAGGAGGGGATTGGAAGGGGATGGGGGAGTAGAAGGAAGGGTTTGAAGGAAGGGAGAGGGAAGGGGCAAGAGGGAGAGGATAGGAGGGAGAAGGAGGGGAGGGCAGGTTTGATCATGAGTTCAGTGAGATTTTCTCCTGTGCAATCATGCTTAGGATAGGTGAAACTGACCTGGGGGGAGGGGCAGGTAGGATAGGTGGAGGGCAAGAATGGGAGGTGGAAGGAGGAAGGGGGAGGGGAGGAGATTGGATGGGTTGGCACTGGGTAGAGAGGAAGCCCCTTTCCTTTCCTAAAGGAAAACATTGTGAACAGTATCATTCTTTTTCAGGGTTCCCCCCACCTTTTTATTCTACAGCAGGCACATGTAGCCTCCCACCCAAATTTAAACCAAAGCTGACCCTGGCCACATCCACACCAGACCTTTAGTTCACTTTAGACAGTCATGTCTTCTCCCAAAGAATTCTGGGAAGTGTAGTTAGTGAGGGGTGCTGAGAATTGCTAGGAGATGCCCTGTTCCCCTCAGAGTTCAATCAGAGCAGCTGACTGTTAAACCACTCTGACCACTGGAGCTCTGTCAGGGGAATAGGAGTCTCATCTCAGCACCCTTCACAAACTACACTTCCCAGGATTCTTTAGGGAAGCCATGCCTGGCTAAAGTGAAATAAAGGTCTGGTGTGGATGTGGCCCACTGATTAGGCAAGCTCAGCAGCTGTGAGTCTGGCTTTGAGAACACTGACCGTTGGTTATTACTGAGCATGCCCCGCCTTATCATTGAGTTCAATGCTAAATTTCTTAAATTAATTAAAAATCAGCCAGGCATTTTTTTTAAACTGCAGAAGACGAAGGTCAGAGTATGGGGCAAGGTCAGTAATAGGATTACAGGTACTCTGTGAACATGGCTGATTTTAAATTAATTTCAACAAATTATGAGAACTCTGACAAAAAGAAGTCCAAAAGGGGTCTGATTTTCCCCCCCTCTTTTTACACTTTGAACTCTTGATTCCCACTCACTGTTTTGTGTATCGCCATGAAAATTTAGAGGGTTGTTAAGTAAGCATTTCTGAGTTTAAGACTATGAATTTCGTAAGGTTTTGTTTTGAAATGAGCTTATGGGACGCATCAGAATGGCATAGGGATATTTTCAGTTTAACATTGTGGAATGCGAAAAATCAACGCTGACTATAGTAACTCTTGTGGATGTATAATTTGGTCTGTGACTAGAACACCTTAGAACAAGTCTGTATGTGTTTTGGCATTACTTTAAGGTAATTTCACCTTAAAATTATGGAGTACAAATACAAGTCTAGAGCACAGAAAAGAGAAAAATATGAAGAAAAAAAGAAAAAAGATCAGGCAAGTTTATTCAGCCTGGGCTTTATTTCAAAATCATCATGTGATGGTGATGAGGGAGATAGTGAAAGCCAGTCATTGGATACTCAAGCATAATTAGAAGAAGAAAAAGCAAATTAGGATTCTACTGAAGTAGAAGAACAGAGATGCATTAGCACTATTCAGGGTAAGGATAGATTGGTCTCATATCTCATTATTGACTACTTTATTGTGAATTAATTTGCCTGTACACTTAGCACTGCAGCATATATTTGCATATTTTTACCTTTTATTTTATTTTTTGTGAGTAAAACCAAATATGAAACACTTGTTCTTCAAACATGAACTTAATATTAGTGTACAGTACTAATGTACAGTACTTGGAGGACATTTAGGACCACCATGAATTTTTCTGGACCTTCTTTGTCCTGTACTAAGGACAAAGGACATTCTTTGTCCTTCTTTGTCCTGTAGTAAGTTAAAAAAAAATTAAAACTATTTGCACTACTGGAAACAGCCTGAATTAATATAAACTACATCTCACAATAATGTTATAAAACATTTTTTTTGCAATGCAACAATTATGCACTTTTCAAGGGTTATTTTGAACAGTGCTATTTTTAATAAACTTGTTAACTATCCCATTCTGATAAATGGTTTTCATTTCTTTTCAATCTTTCTACCTCTTAAGTCACTTAAAACTTGTTTAAAGAAAGTAATAACATTTGGTTTGCAGGAAGATTTAGGGAAGGTAGTCCAATCACGCATCTTCCCCTGGGCCCAGGGCCAGGTTTCAGTGGTCCTGGTTCTGACAGTCATAGATTGCTATGGATCAGATTCAATGACCCAGAGTGACCCTCGGCTGTCAGGGGGCGGGGCATCAGGCAGGAAGAAGAGGCAGCCACAGCTCTCCTTCCTTCCTGATGAGCAGAGGCATGCAGGTGCTGTTTTGTAAGAGGTTTTCTGGGAATAAAGTTCTTTGCAAAAGAGCATCACACAGGATCTCTGCCTCTGCTCATAAGCCAGGGGAATGATCCTGGGGTTTGCAGCATTGCAAAGGATTGTTCCCTCTGATCAAAAGCCGGGGGAATGATCCTTGGGGGATGCTGTTCTACAAAGGGGTTTCCTGCAGGAAAACAGTATTTTGAAGGATAAATTGAACCTCCTCTCGGTCCCTGCCTCCTTGCCCTATGTTTAATTAGGAAGCTTTTTTTATCCTATAAACATGAGGCCTGTCTCTGAACTTATTTGGGAATGGCTCCGAGACAGGTTGGGTGGTCCCCAGGTCGACCCAGGGCAGGTCTGCTTGATTGTCCCCCTCTGGATTGGAGCCATGGGGTAGAAAGGGGGGGGAGTCTGTGCACAGCCCTACTTATTTTGCCTCCATGGAGCAGGAAATGAGAAAGCTGAGCCTCACCAGCTACTAAAATCACAGTAATATACCAAGTCAGACCACTGGTCTATCTAGCTCAGTATTATGTACACTAATTGGCAGCAGCTGTCCAGAGTTTCAGGACAGGGGTCTTGCTTAGCCTACCCGGAGACTCCAGGGATCGAACCTGGGACCTTCTGTATGCAAAGTAGATGCTCTACCACCACTGAGCTACAACCCTTCCCCAAGATTGGCTACCTAGCCCAGCCGAAATTTGTGATGCCCTTATTTTATTTTATTTAAAAGCATTTCTATTTTTTTAAAAAAATCTCTAAACAAAAACACAGCAATAGAACAGGACCATAAAAACAGAGATACAACATAAAAACCAGCTCATTAAGACGAGCCCTGCTGGATCAGGCCAAAAGCCCATCTGTTCCAGCACCCTGTGCTCACAGTGGCCACCTAGATGCCCCATGGGAAACCCACAAGCAGGATATGAGGGCAACAGCAGTCTCCCTTGCTGTGGTTTCCAGCAACTGGTATTCAGAAGCTACTGCCAATAGTAAACCAGTACTATAAACACGGATAAAAATAGGAATTTAGTAATAACAGTGTCCAGTGTTATGGGTCAGGGAAAGTGTGTGCGTTATCCATATGAGCTGAATGAGCAAGAAAGGTGTAGCAGACATCTCACTCTCTACTTCCCTATTCTAGACCCCAGTGCTTGTAGTCCCCTGCTGCTCTCGTCCTCAGTCAGCTGCCAGAAAGACATGGCTGTCTGCACCTTTTTAACCCTCCCCCTTTGGCACAAGAGAAGAAGAAGAGCTCTGCTGAATCAGAGCAAAGGCTTATCCAGTCCAGCATTCTGTTTTCCCCCAGTGGCCGGATGCCTCTGGGAAGCCCAGCATCTGCTCTCCAGTGGCACACTGCCTCTGAACATGGATGTTCCACTTAGCTAGCATGGCTGTTGGTAGACCCATCCTCCATGAATTTGTCCAATCCCCTTTTATAGTCATCTAAGTCAGTGGCGACCACCATATCTTGTGACAGTAAATTCCACAAGTTAACTATGGTTGGTGTGACAAAGCACTTTCCTTTGTGTGTTCTGAATCTCCTGCCAATCAGTGTCATTGGGTGACCCTAAGTTCTAGTATTATGAGAGTGGGAGAAACATCTCTCTCTCTTTCCTCCACACCATTCATAATCTTCTAAACCTCTGTCATGATTATTCTTTTCCCCCAAACAAAGAATCATAGAATTGTAGAGTTGGAAAGAGTGTATAAAGGCATTGAGTCCAACCCCCTGCTCAATGCAGGAATTCAGATTAAAGCATACCCAGCAGGTGGCTGTCCAGCTGCCTCTTGAAGGCCTCCAGTGTTGGACAGCCCGCCACCTCCCTAGGTAATTGGTTCCATTGTCATACCGCTCTAACAGCTAGAAAGTTTTTCCTGATGTTCTGTTGAAATCTGGCTTCCTGTAACCTGAGCCCATTATTCCATGTCCTCCATTCTGGAATGATGGAGAAGAGATCCTGGCTGTCCTCTATGTGGCTCCCTTTCAAGTACTTGAAGAGTACTATCATATCTCCCCTCTGTCTTCTCTTCTCAAGGCTAAACATGCCCAGTTCTTTCAGTCTCTCCTCATAGGGCTTTGTTTCTAGTTTCCTGATCATCCTCGTTGCCCTTCTCTGAACCTATTCTAGTTTGTCTGCACCCTTCTTAAAGTGTGGTGTCCAGAACTGGATGCTGTATTCAAGACGAGGCCTAACCTGTGCTTCACACTGCTTGGAAACTATACTTTTTTAAATACAGCTTCAAATAGCATTTGCCTTTTTTGCAGCCACATCACAATGTTGGCTCATATTCATCTTATGATCAACAACAATCCCAAGATCCTTTTCGCATGTAGTATTGCTGAGCCAAGTATCTCGCATCTTATGACTGTGCATTTGGTTTCTTTTTCGTAGATGTAGAACTTTGCACTTATCCCTGTTAAATTTCATTCTGTTGTTTTCAGTCCAGTGCTCCAGCCTATCAAGATCCCTTTGAATTTTGTTTCTGTCTTCCAAGGTATTAGCTATCACTCCCAATTTTGTATCATCTGCAGATTTGAGAAGCATTCCGTGCACTCCTCATCCAAGTCCTTAATAAAAACGTTGAAGAGCTCTTGGCCCAGGACTGAAGCTTTGGGACCCCCTTGTTACCTCCCCCTACTTTGAGAAGGAACCATTGATAAGGACTCTTTGAGTGCGATTCTGTGGCCAACTGTGGATCTACCTGATAGTTATTCCATCCAGCCGACATTTATTTAGCTTGCTAATCAGAACATATCATACGGAAAGCAGGATTGGACCAAGATGAAGGAGTTGTGAAAACTGGAGGGAGAAATATCAATAATTTAAGATATGCAGATGCTACCACACTACTAGCAGAAACCAGTAATTATTTGAAACAAATGCTGATGAAAGTTAAAGAGGAAAGCACAAAAGCAGGACTACAGCTGAATGTCAAGAAGGCTAAAGTAATGATAATAGAAGATTTATGTAACTTTACAGTTGACAATGAGGGCATTGAACTTGTCAAGGATTATCAATACCTCAGCATAGTCATTAACCAAAATTGAGACAATAGTCAAGAAATCAGAAGAAGGCTAGGACTGGGGAGGGCAGCTGTGAGAGAACTAGAAAAGGTCCTCAAATGCAAAGATGTATCACTGAACACTAAAGGCAGGATCATTCAGACCATGGTATTTCCGATCTCTATGTATGGATGTGAAAGTTGGACAGTGAAAAAAGGAGATAAGAGAAAAACCAACTCATTTGAAATGTGGTGTTGGAGGACAGCTTTGTGGATACCATGGACTGCAAAAAAGACAAATAATTGGGTGTTAGAACAAATTAAACCCGAACTATCACTAGAAGCTAAAATGATGAAATTGAGGTGATCATACTTTGGACATGTAAGGAGAAGACATGATTCACTAGAAAAGACGATAATGCTGGGAAAAACAGAAGGGAGTAGAAAAAGAGGAAGGCCAAAGAAGAGATGGATTGATTCCATCAAGGAAGCCACAGACCTGAACTTACAAGATCTGAACAGGCTGGTTCATGACAGATGATCTTGGAGGTCGCTGATTCATAGAGTCACCATAAGTCGCAGTTGACGTGGAGGCACATAACAACAACAATCAGAATATCATGGGGCACTTTGTCAAAAGGTTTGCTGAAGTCGAGATATATCATGTCCACAGCATTCCCACAGTCTACCAGGGAGGTTACCTGATCAAAAATGAGATAAATTTAATCTGGCAGGATTTGTTCTTGATAAATCCATGTTGGCTTCTAGTAAAAACTGCATTGTTTTCAAGGTGCTTACAGAATGACCGCATTATAATCTGTTCCAGAATTTTCCCAGGGATTGATGTCAGGCTGACTGGTCTGTAGTTAGCTTTAACTTTTTCTTCTATGAAAGGTTCTTCAGCTTTCTCATAATCTTGATTGTCTGTCTCTATAATATCCTTTTTCAGATGAGGTGAGCATAACTCTACACTGGAGGTAGCCAACATGTTGCCCTCCAAATGTTGTTGAACTACAACTCCCATCATCCCTTACCATTGGCTATGCTGCCTGGGGCTGATGGGAGTTGGAATCCAATAACATCTGGAGGGCACCATGTTGGCTACTCCTGCTCAACACAGTACCCCAAGTGTGGCCACTCAATAGATTTGGATATGGACACTATGATACTAGCAGTTTTGTTTTTAATAAAATAAACAGGAACATGGAGCCTGTTCCTGTGTCTCATGACCTTGGTGCAATTATGTGTATGTGTGGGTAACCTCCCCCCCCACCTGCCCTCCACCTCCCCCCCCACTGGTATTCCTTTTAAGCAGAGATTCCCAGGTATGTAGTTGGCAGCTCTGGGTTTAATGTAGCCACCAAACACTTTATCTAAAGTGAATGTGTCCGTTCTTTCTTAGGCAAAACATCAGAGGAAGACAGAAGAGTTCTGATAAGGCCAACAAAATTTGTCACCAGGGTTCTCCACAGCCCTAAGTTGATATAACATTTGGTCAAAAGCAACACTGGATTGAACTTGGAGGTTCCTTCTGAAAAGATTTATGTATTTAAAGGTACCTTTAAGCAACCCCTCATCTATATACAACCTATGGTAGTACATAGAGGCATGAAAAAGACAGAACTCCATGCCCCCAACACAATACACTAAACAAGAAAAAAAGAACACCAGTCATAACCAGGGCTGGCACCAGGCATGACTGGCCCCTTGGCACCAGCCTGTCCAGGGCCCACGGTGCTGTAGCCCAACACCCCCCAAAATGTAGGCGGTGGGGCTAATTAGCCTGCCCATGCATCCCACCTACCTTTCGTGCCGTGTGAACGACTTGTGCACATATATAAGATCAATGTGGAAAAAAGAGGGACTGGGAACCAGATAAAGACTCAGAACTGCTATGATGTGAATGTAGATGCTTTATAAAAATTAAAAGCATGTGGATTACTTATACCCATCTATCATAGCTGAATGAGGAAAAATCAATGTAACCAGTATTTACAAACAACTCCTAAAATGCAATATCAAAACATTTGACCAAATGTGTTTCGACAAAGTCTTCTTTAGTTGTCAATCAATGCAAAGACACCAAATATACTATTCAGCATAAATCTATGAAACAATACAATTCCCAGCACAACTCCATTTAAAACTGCAAAAATTAGGTCTGTAAATTTCCTGAATGCCACACCAAAATATAAGATACAATCCAGCTATGTGAGCATTGTGAGACTGTTCTTCAAATTTAAATCAATTTAATAAGATTATTTGGTTCATAAATCTACTCAAGTGTTTAAAAGTGATGCCAAGTATAAGAACAAGCCAAGCAGACTCTAAAACCAGTTTCAAACATCTCAGGAATTTCAACGGAAGCCAATGAAATTTTGACAAAACTAATCTATGTGTGTATGTGTGCATTATTTCGACACATCTCAAACTGAGGCCTGTGAGGGTCAGTGACATATGGTGGAACACAACTCAAGTTTTTGGATGGAAATTGTGTGCATAACAGCACCCATGGTTGAAAGATTGCTCTTGTCATGCACTCGTGATCCCACAGCAGTCAAATCTAGGCTTCTGGAGAAAAATTATTTACGGGCATCAGTGCTTCGCTTGGACAAAGTCAAAGCAAGACCCATGTCTCTTGTGCTAATGCAGCATGTGACTGATTACGCCACCCATCCCTTCCTAATGCAGTTCCCCCTTTGGTGCTTTTGATTGCATGTCCACCCAAACAAGCAGCCTTCCTTAAAGCCTCCCCCTTCTCTCTAGCACCATATGCTGCCTCCATATGGACTTAGTAAGGCAGGGAAACAGGCATGTGCTTTGATGGCTGGAAGCTCTCTCTCCCTCTTTAATGGCCAAACCTCTCTTGATGTTGTTTTTTTTTAATCTGCATTGGAAAAAAAAATCCCCACCCACCTCCAAAAGCCACAGTTATGACTTCAATTATCATAAAATGGATTGCAACGTATTTATGACAGTGGCACGGCAGGCAGCCTCCCGATTGCTCCGGGAGGTAATTCTGATCCAAGTATCTAATGCTTATCTTGTATAATTGCTGTTTCATTCTTCCTTTTCTGCTCCCCCCTTTCCAAACTCCCCCCCGACCCATCAGCTTGTGCCGAGCCGTTTTATTAAAATTGCTCCGAGTCGGCGGTGAATTCATTAGCTGGGAATAAGATGTAAAAGGCAGGATAGTGTAACATTTTAATTAGGCCTGAACAATAAACAAGCTAAATGAGGAGAGCACGGCTCCCTGGTGGATGGCCACCCGCCTTGAGGTTGTGAAGAATCATTACGTCTTCAGCCAATTTCATGCTGTCTCCGTGGAGAAGCCTCATTATTAAAAGGCAAGGGGAGGGAAGAATCCCCTGCTAGACATTTCCTCTCCCCATATTTCTGAGCCTACTTACGGCATTGGCGGGATTGTGGGGCCTGGCAGTCTGTGCTGTGTGAGATGACAGCACATCACCTTTTGGGGATGGAGGGACACCTTGCCCCCACCCCCTGAAGAAGGATGTGGTACCAGCTTCATTTGAGACAAAGCTCCTTGGGGCTTAGCTCTGGGAGCTTCCTGCAGGGCAAAGGCTCAATCCTAGAATGTGTGAAATAGTAATTCAACAAATAACAATGATTTTCATCACACGGTAGCTGTCATCACCAGGTACCACTGCCATCCTCAGACAGCTAGGATAAGTAGAGGAGCTATAGCTTAATGTCAGAGCAGCTGCTTTGCATGTAGAAGGATTCCAGGATTGAATTCCAGGTTCAATCCCTGGAATTTCTGGCTTTATAAAGGATTAGATAGTAGGTGATGGGAAAGGCCTCTGTCTGAAGGTTGTATCCGATGTAGAGCTAAGTCAGGGTCTGGTCAGTGCAAGGATTACCACTAGTGCAATGGGACTTCCCCTCCTCTTCCCACTGCTTACACACCCTAAATATGTTCCGGGGTTCTCCCAGCCCTCCAGAGCAGATCTGAAAAGGGCACAGGGCACATGTAGGGGGAGAAAAGTCTCACTGTGCTAGTGATAATCCTTGTGCTGATGTGATGTGTTAGTGGAAAACTGACCTGAGGTCCTGGAGAATCATAGAATAGTAGAGTTGGAAGGGGCCTACAAGTCCATCGAATCCAACCCCCTGCTCAATGCAGGAATCCAAATCAAAGCATTCCTGACAGATGGCTGTCCAGCTGCCTCTTGAATGCCTCCAGTGTCAGAGAGCCCACTACCTCTCTAGGTAATTGGTTCCATTGTCGTATGGCTCTAACAGGAAGTTTTCCTGATGTCCAGTCAAAATCTGGCTTCCTGCAACTTGAGCCCATTATTCTGTGTCCTGCACTCTGGGACAATCGAGAAGAGATCCTGTCCCTCTTCTATGTGACAACCTTTCATGTACTTGAAGAGTGCTATCATATCTCCCCTCAGTCTTCTCTTCTCCAGGCTAAACATACCCAGTTCTTTCAGTCTCTCCTCATAGGGCTTTGTTTCCAGTCCCCTGATCATCTTTGTTGCCCTTCTCTGAACCCGTTCCAGTTTGTCTGCATCCTTCTTGAAGTGCGGACACCAGAACTGCAGTATTCAAGATGAGGTCTAGCCAGTGCTGAATAGAGGGGAACTACTACTTCACATGATTTGGAGAGCTGCTGCCAATCAGAGCAGACCATATTGGGCTGGATGGACAAAGAGTCTGACCTCAGGTAAGGCAGCTTCCTGTGATTCTAGGTCAGAGGACAAGGCCTTCAGATAAGAGTCCTGAACCAAACATTTAAAAATTCAGGCCCTGCCCACAGGAGAGATGGAAGCAGCAGAATCCTCACATTGTGCTCTTTGCTTTTCCTTCTGTCTCCAGTAGAGTTGGGCAAATCTGTCCATTTCAGGTTCTTTCTATTTCTCATTTTCCCCATCTTAAATTCAGTTCTCCACATTTCCTCATCAGTTTGCGATATGTTTATTTTCTTAAAACGTCCTCATGAAAATTCATTCATGAATTTTCTCCTAATATACACATTTTTGTATGTAATTTTGCCTAATATACACAATTTTGCAAAGCACGCTTCCCCAATATAAAGCATGTTTGTATGTTATTTTCACCAATATATGCATTTATATGCACACTTTACTGTAACACATGCATTTTTGTACATATTATTCGGCTGAAGAACTGCATTGCAAAATTCAGAGAAGTGCAAATTTTGAAAGATGGCTGTTTTTTGGTTTGTGTGTGGTTTTGGAAAGTATGAATTAGCTAGGTTCTCCCTTAAATGTAAATTGAATCAAATCCCCTTCCCCTGTTCCTAGTATCCATGCACCACTCCTCAATTTTTTATCCAGCCAGACAGGCCATGCATTTTCTAGGTATGGTTCAGCCAAGGTATGGGACAGTTTGCTGAGGAAATATTCATTTGTGGATCAGTGTAAGTCCAGTCGCTGATAGGCAACCCACACTCTTAAGAGTAGCATGGAAGGAAGAAATTAATCAGGTGTAGCTGTTTCCATAAATAGTGCTCTACAGTGACAGCAGCAGCCACACTTCTGAAATGTTCTCTTCTAGACAAGCCTTAAAAATACAGGAGCCCTCTAAGTGGATGGAATTCATACTTCTAGTGCTTCATAGCATTGTAAAAGGATTTTGGTGGGGAAAGGCCATAGCTCAGTTGTAGGACATTTCTTTTGCATGCAGAAGGTCCAATGTTCATTCCCTGGTATCAGTTGGCTGGTGCCAGTTCAAAAGCATTCCATCAACCTAACAGGCTGGCATTGATTCAAGTTTGTTCTGTAGCCGCTAGCTTTTTACTGATCCATGGTTTTTTTCACTTGGAAAAAATATTGATATTAATATCAATATTTACAAAGGAAATATTTACAAAGGAAATATTGACAAATTATCATTCTTACAATTGATGTTTTAGAGACAGATTTTTTCTAAAAGTCCATTTTAAAGAATAGCTGCGGAAATTTGCTACATTGGAATCTGATCCTCAGCAATTGAGAATGAACGAATTCATGGAAAATTCAGTACCAAATCTGAAGGGCAGAATTCTAGCACATCCCTAGTAAGCGACCTCCTACTCTTTGCCTCACCTCACCTTGTCCTGAAAAAACACCTATGGAGTCCTTCAGAGCAAGGCCTTTTGGGTGAGGTAGTAAGCAGAATGCCTGAGCCACCATATGTGCCTGCTGTCAGAGAGAAGCTAGAAAGAGAAGCAGAGAGAGGTTTAAAACAGCTTTTCTAGCAGCAGGCAAACCACAGCAGATTCAGGCACTCTGCTGGCCATTTTTCCTAGAAAGTCGAGCTCTGAAGGTCTCACCCATCTTGAGCATTGCAATACTTTGCAATGGGCCTGAAGCAGCTGCACATTTTACCTTTGCTCTCAAAATGGCTCACTTCAGCTAGGATTAGGCCAGAAGCTGAAGTACAATAGCAGCAGTGAGGTGAAGTTGGCTGTTTTACACTCTTATAGGTCCAACAACTATGCTGGCTGTTTTATGTTCTTGTAGGTCCATCACTTTCCCTTAAAACACTTTCTTGGGGGGGACAATTCATAACTTCCCTAACTATAGTTTGTTTGCCCCCCCCCACTTCAGATGTTCAGCAAGCCACAAAGGCACAAGACAAGAGTAGGTGGAAAACAAATCAAGCTTTGGAGAAACAAGACATGGTTTGTTTGATTGTCTGTGAGGCAAATCATGGTTTGTTGAAATTTTTTGCTTATATTGCTGATTCTCTCCCACTGCCCTTCACCTTCCCTTAGTGACATCACCATGTAGACAAACCTGATTGGCTATTAAGCAGCATCCTATTCACAACATAATCCCTGATTAGCTGAATAACTTGGTTATGTAGTGTCATGGTGTCATCCTGTTCACTACATGATCTCTATTTGACTTGGATCACTTAAGTCAGGAAGGAATAGCAGTAGCAGCAACCCAGTGGGTGAGAGAGAAAGGAACCCAAGAACAGGAACCACCAAGGGAAATTACTAGTGATGTGCTGAAACCTGCCCTCCAATTCTCCAAGGTTTTATTCACCTGTGGAAAGAGGCTTATGTATACCTGCCTCTTTCTTGGGAGACTTAAAAAAATATTTATACCAGGGGTAGCCAATGCGACTGCAACTCCCATCAGCCCCAACAATGGTCAGGGATTGTGGAAACCAAAAAAGGGGTCAAAGACCAAGATGCTGGAAAATAGGAACTTTTATTATAGATAAAACCCATTGAGACATTTGACTTGGACACAGTACAGAAAGCGATTTGCTGGTCTGATAATCTTATAAGCCATCATCCCCTGATGAAAGCCTGCAGATAATAGGCTGAAACGCGTTGGGTTTTATCTATAATAAAAGTTCCTATTTTCCAGCATCTTGGTCTTTGACCCCTTTTTTGGTTTCTCTTTTGGATGCTAGCCACCCCCTGCTTTTTCAGGGACTGTGGAAGCCTGTGTCCAGAAAACTGTGGAGGGCACCACATTGACTTTTTACTTTTGGTGGGTGCAGGAGTGTGCTTACATTATTGCTGTAAAGTGGCCATAATTACTGTGTGTGTTTTCTTCCTAGTGAGCATTTCTTCAACACACTGCAGCCTCCCCAGCTGCCTGCGCTTCCTGGACTCAAGAAGGCCCATGGGAAGAGTTACCTAATGACCTCTTCTCCTGATTTTTGATGGAAGTGTGAAAAGCCAGGCTGGGTGGGGTGGTTATAGAGATCCTAAGATTGATGTATTTACTGATTTTGTTTTTAAAGGAAGTTCTTCCTTTTACCAAAAAAGAGAGGCTTTTTTGCAGGGATTTCTTCAAAAGTAAAAAGCTTCCTTTGAAAAAGCAACAATGAACAGCAATCAAGCACAACATAGCCAGCATGCCTGCCTTCTGCACTTCCTGGACAGCCCATCCAAGGATGTCATGAGGTTTTCAGGAAGCGTGGGCACCTGGGAAGGCTGCAGCATGCAGAGCACTCAAGAGATGACTTGCAGAATGAAAGAAAGGAACTCACAAACACCCCTTAGCAACCTCTGGGAATTTCACTGAACTTTTCTTTCCCCTTTGATAATGTTCAAATGCAATTTATTTTCTCCTCCATAGATGCAAATGCAGAAGAAATTTTCAGCACTAGAAATTACTTTGACATTGAAGGCGATAGAAAAAAAGCGAGTACTCACACAATCAAAGTGTTTTTCAGGAAGTATTTCCATCCTGCTAAGTTCACCATTTCGGACCACAGCATCAAAACTGGAGGTTGTTGGATCCAGCCCTATTTCTGAAGTGTAAATGCCACAGAGAAGAGCAATGCTAGAGAAAGATGTTTGATAACTTTTGGGGGACAGTTTGAGATCTAGTTGAAGAGGAGAGCTGTAGCTCAGTCATTTTCAGTAGTGATCACAATGAAGTCAAGTTTTATGAGGACAAGTGCCAAGGCCTCTAGCACCAGAGCATAATTTGAATGCTAGGGAAATGCCTTTTTGTAAAGTGGAAATTAATACTTTTATATTACTCTATGTTCTAATAAATGATTTCTGTGTAAAATATGTCTGTGCGTACTAATGATCAGTGCCCAACTGTGTTGTATCACAATGGCTTTAAATCAGAAGTTCATAGTATCTGTGTATTGGACTGATCAGCCTATTGTCTTTACCTAGATGTACTCACATTGGTTCCATTTCATAATAAGGCTATAAAGAATTGCTTTATATGGAGTGCCTTCATAGGTCCATCTAGCACAGTGATGTCTCTGTTGATTGATAGGAGCTATGAAAGGTCTTTGGTGAAGATGCTTCTGAGTCCTATATTCAGAGAAGGAGAGGCACCAGCTTTTTCAGTTCCCTGTTGCAGGCTTCATTGTGGGTATGGTGTGTTTCTTGTGGAGGTGGCCTGCTCCAAATGAGTACATCTGATGCTCCCCTCAAAAGCACAGTGCAAATGTGCTGTGAAAATTGCAGTCTGTTTAGCTTCTGGAAATGAATGTTGCCAGGTGCCATGTTTATCTTTCAGAAGTATCACTGTGGGAGAGAGCATTAGGCACTAAAAGACTTTTAATCAAGAAGAAAGAGGATGGAGCAAGGAGCAAGAAGAGGCTGTTAAATCTAATTCAACTAATTAGATTGAAACTAATTCAAATGAGAAGCAAAGCACAAATATTTTCTGAACAGGTGATTAGGCATTAGAGTGGCTTGCCAAGAAGGCATCGTTAAGATAAATGTAGAACATCATGGAAGCACCCTCGGTCGAACCACTGGCATCTCTTGGATTACGTAATTGTCTGTGCCAGAGATCGTTGTGATGTACTTCTCACTAGGGCCATGATGAGTGCCAATGACTGCTGAACAGATCACCAATTACTTCGATCCACTATGGCCATTAATATTGTTCCTCAAGATAGGTTCCAAGGAAGAAAACCAAGGCATAAAATGAACATCATCGCCCTTCAAGATCCCATTAAGCGAGCCTGCTTTCAAACAACTCTCAAGAAACATCTACCTATGGAACTCCCTGAAAACGTTGAGGAACACTGGATTAAACTGAAGACTTCCATTATTGCAGCATGTGAACAAACTATTGGATACCAAGCTAAGAAACATCAGGACTGGTTTGATGAGAATGATAGTGAGATTGAACATATCATTGACAAGAAAATGAAAGCCTTCCAGATATGGCAAAAAGACATTAACTGTGCTGCTAAGAAAAACATCTATGCAAGTACAAAGGCTGAGGTCCAAAGGAGAACTAGAGAACTTAACGCCTGGTGGATAAAGAAAGCTCAAGAAATCCAGCATTTTGCAGATGCTCATGATGCATGGGGCTTTTTTAATGCCACAAAGGCCATCTATGGACCAACAAATTACAGTACAAATCCCTTACGTTCAATGGATGGTAGCAAACTTCTTGAGGATAAAGAGTCTATTGCACTGTGTTGGAAAGAGTATTACCATGACCTCCTTAATTGTTACTCTTATGTGGCTGGTGAGATCTTCTCGCAAATCCCACAACAACAAATTAGAGATGAGCTTGCAGTATCCCCTAATTTGGATGAAATCAGTAAAGCCATCAATCAAATGAAGGATAACAAAGCTAGTGGACCAGATGGGATTCCTGCTGAAGTCTTTAAAGAAGGTGGGCCTGAACTTACACAACAACTTCATAAGCTCATCAAAAAAATCTGGATGAGGGAGGAGATCCCGGAAGACTTTAGGGATGCCATAATTATCACTCTTTTCAAGAAGGGTGATATAACAGATTGTGGGAACTACCGAGGCATCTCTCTTCTAGCTACCGCAAGTAAAATCCTTCCAAGAATTATTGCAAATCGCCTCCTACCTATCTCAGAAGACATCCTCCCTGAATCCCAAAATGGTTTCCGCCCTTCCAGGGGGATAGTGGACATGATCTTCACTGCACGACAGCTTCAAGAAAAATGCCTGGAGCAAAACCAACCTCTGTATATGGCATTTATTGATCTGACTAAGGCCTTTGATACTGTAAATAGAACTGCTCTCTGGACCATCCTTCTGAAAACTGATGCCCTGATAAATTTGTGAATATTTTGCGACTCCTCCATGACGGTGACTATTTTGGATAACAGTGTCTCTCAAAGTGATCCATTCAAACATTGCTCCGACCTTATTTGCTATTTTCATTGCCATGATTCTACACCTTGTTGAGGGGAAACTTCCCACTGGTGTGGAAATCACATATTGAACAGATGGAAAGCTTTTTAATCTCAGTAACAAAAAGTAAGGTAATTACAACCTCTGTTGTAGAACTTCAATATGCTGATGATAATGTAGTCTCCGCACATTCAGAGGCAGATCTTCAAACTATCCTAAATGTCTTTGCAGAAGCATATGAAAAGCATGGCTTCTCGCTTAACATCAAAAAACCCAAAGTGCTTCATCAGCAGGTGTGAACAAATCCCTCTGTAGCACCATCAATCCAGCTTAATGGTGCGATGCTGGAGAATGTCGATCACTTTTCTTATCTTGGCAGCCATCTCTCTGTAAAAGCTGACATCGACGCTGAAATTCAGCATCGTCTGAGCTCTGCGAGTGCCGCATTCTCCCAAATGAAGCGTAGAGTGTTCGAGGATCGGGATATTCGCAGGGAGACCAAAATGCTTATTTACAAAGCCATTGTACTACCGACCTTACTGTATGCCTGTGAAACATGGACCATGTATAAACGCCATTCCCAACTTCTTGAAAGATTCCACCAACGCTGCCTCCGGAAAATTCTGCAGATTACTTGGGAAGATAGGCGGACTAATGTTAGCGTATTGGAAGAAGCAAAGACTACCAGTGTTGAAACAATGATCCTCCAACATCAACTTTGCTGGACTGGCCATGTTGTTCGAATGCCTGATCACCGTCTTCCAAAGCAGCTACTTTACTCCCAACTTAAGGATGGAAAACAGAATATCAGTGGACAGCAAAAGAAGTTTAAAGATGTTCTTAAAGCTAATCTAAAACAATGTAACATGAGCATCGAGAACTGGGAAGCTTTGGCCCATGAGCGTCCCAATTGGAGGTCAGCCATTATCAAAGGTGCTATGGACTTTGAAGAAGCACGAGTACAGGGCAAAAGGGACAAACGAGCTAAGCGGAAGGCACGTCAAGCAAATCCTCATCATGACCATCTTCCATCTACAAACCTATGTCCTCACTGTGGGAGGCTGTGTGGATCCACAATTGGCCTCCACAGTCACTTACGGACCCACTGTTAAAGGCCTTATCTTGGAAGACAATCGTACTCTGCCACGAGTGATCGCCAATTATTCTTCTCATGTTCAATCATTAGATCAAGAGTTTATTATGACCAGGATTCAGAAGACCCAACCTGTCAAAAATGTACAATTTTGCATCAGCTGTAACCTGGATTCTTTGCCAAGAAAAGATGCATTTTGCAACCAGTGTATGGGGGAACCCGTGGACCTCCAGTGGTGTCCTCAGTCCCTCTTGTCTGGCTTGTGAGAGCTCAATAGATGTTGTCCACATGCTTTGAGCATATTGTCATATACTCGGGACTTGCTTGAGTGGTGAGAGGTCCCAGGATTTTAGTTTCCTTTGGAGGAGAAATCACTGGAGACATATGGCACTATACAATATTTGTAATACAAATATATGTGGAGCCAAGCAGCATGCACACTCCAACCAGCCCTCAGGTCTGTTGTTTCTCATCAAAATCCTCAGAGAGAGGCATCCCACACCCCAAGATATTTTTTTCAGCCTCCAGCTAACTCTCTGCCTCTACCTCTCTGTCTCTGTCTCCAAACTGCCATTTCTTCCCACACAAAGATACTTTCATCAGTGATGTTCTGAAAAATTCTCCTGAATTCCCCCCTGGACATTCATAGAATTGTAGAGTTGGAAGGGGCCAACAAGGCCATCGAGTCCAACCCCCTGCTAAATGTAGTAATCCAAATGAAAGCATACCTGATAGGTGGCTGTCCAGCTGTCTCTTGAAGGCCTCCAGTGTTGGAGACCCCCCTACCTCTCTAGGTAATTAGTTCCATTGTCATATGGCTCTAACAGTTAGGAAGCTTTTCCTGATGTTCAGTAGAAATCTGGCTCCCTACAACTTGAGCCCATTATTCAATGTCCTGCGCTCTGGATGATCAAGAAGAGATCCCAGCCCTTCCCTGTGTGGCAACCTTTCAATTAATAAGAGAGGTAACTACATGCATTCCGAAGTTATCAAAAGGAAGAGAAAAATTTGGTGAAATTCTCATGGGTGGGATACATGGATTTTTATGTGCTTACCTTTCTTTTGTGGTGGTCCAGGTGTTTGAAAGTGTCCTTTGCTTTCATTCTACAAATCATCCCACCACTACTCTACACTCTGCAGCCTTCCTGGGTGCCTGCACTTCAATTACAGCCCAGGGAAAGACATCATGAGATAACATTTCCAATGTGGCTTTTTCAGATCAGAAAGTGTGGGCAGCTAGGGAGATGGCAGGAAGGCTGGAGAAATGTTTACTGGAAAGAAAGTCACCTGCACCACTCTTGGTCACTTCACAATGGTAAGGTAAGCCCAAAACTCCCAACTGGCCAAAATAATGCAGAAATTCTCAAGTGCCCCGCAAATGAAGTGGAGTAAGGGAAGCCTCTTTCACAGAGGAAGTAAATGTTCAAGAAAGTGGAGGACAGATTTTGGCACAACACTGACTTTCATAATCGGTCTTACATTCCAGGGTGATGGAGAAAAAGCATATAACAATTAGCGCCCATATAGAGACATCCCCCTGGCTAGAACGAACTATTTACATAGCAATCTCCTTACCAAATGAGCATTGCCTAGTCACTGTAACAATTTCAAACAGCCATATACTGAGTCGGGCTATTGGAGCAGGATTGGGCTGAGTGAGAGGGTCACTTCAATTATAATCATAGTCAATTTATGTCACATTTTCCACAAATAAATGCTTCTGAATTCCATTTGCTGGAAGCTGCAGGACAGGAGAGTGCTATTGTGCTCAGCTCCTCCTTTCAGGCTTCCCATAGGCATCTGGTTGGCTGCTATGAGGACAGAATGCTGGACTAGATGGGCCATTGGCCTGATCCAGCTGGCTTGTCTTATGTTCTTATCTGTGTTCAAAGCAGTTCATGCAAAAAACAACAAGCAGTCTAAACAGTAGTACAATTATTATTATTATTATTATTATTATTATTATTATTATTATTATTATTTATTACATTTGTATACCGCCCCATAGCCGAAGCTCTCTGGGTGGTTTACAATACATAATAAAAAACATAATATCACTACACCCTAACATAAAACCCCTAGCAATTAACAGTTCATTTAAGATATTGTCAGCTCTTCACTGAGACAGCAGTGTCGGTGGGGGTGCAGGCAGGGCTGGAGATTCCTTGGTAATTGCCAGGCCGTAAGTCCTCAGCTGGCAGCTTGGCTATAAATCTGCCAGGCTAGCAAGAAGGAAGCAAGATAAGGGCAGAGGCCGTTCAAATCTTACGTGCCAAGCCAGAAATCCAGAAGAGACGTCAGTGAAGGTCCGGGTCTAGTTTGCCGAGAGATCAGTCCAAGTCAAGGTTCAGGGGATAGGAGGACACACAGTGGTCACGCCTGACATTGTAGTCAGCAACAAGCTGAAGCCAAGGTTTGACTTTTAAGGAGCAGGTTTGTCAGCAGGTGTGAGCCATCAGCATTTTGGCCTTAAGTGGACAGGCCTGCCCTTCTTCTGCCTGACCTTCTGTTGTCTATGTTCTGCAGGTGGGGGGGAGTATCCTGTTCACTCTCTGCATCTGGCGGAAGGGCTTCAGCTGTGTCTGGGGTGCTCTGCAGCTGAGGGGAAGAAGGAGCTGGGTTCTCAGGAGTTTCCTCCATTTCTCCTTCTGGGTCTGCTGCTGTTACTCCTGAGTCATCCTCGTCTGATGAGTCCTCTGACGGGGCCATGACAGATATATCAAAATTTAAGTGAACCTAAAGCTCACCCATAGGTCAAGTAAATGTAAATGTACTGCATTCAAGTCGATTCTGAGAGGCAGTGACTGGCCCAAGGTCACCCACTGAGCTTCATGGCTATGTGGGGATTCGAACCCTGGTCTCCCAGGTCATAGTCCAGCACCTTAACCGCTACACCACACTGGCTCTCCAGAGAAGTGCTAATTTCAAAGGATGGCTGTGGTTCCGTTCACATAATGTAAAAATATCCAATAACCTCATAACCAAAAATAGCCCCAAGGCTGATAACATTAGTACCTTGCTTCCTCTCCCTTAATGCCTCAAACCCAAAAGGTCAGAAAGTCCACTCAGAGTTTTTCTGGAAGCAGCTCCCTAATGAAGTCTCTCAAGGGCTGGAGGGTGGGGCAAGGCAGGTGGAAATAGCCATGCCCTGATGGAAAACACAGTCTCTCTCTCTCTCTCCCTCCCCTCCCTCCCTCCCTCCCTCTCACCCTCAGGCAGTTGATTTTGTGTGTCATGAAAGAGCAGCAGATTATTAGTTATTTATTATAATTCTATTTTCACTGCCAGTGAAAGGAAACTGTGCAATTTTCTGCCTCAGGTGACACCTTGACCGGGGGAAGGGGTACCATCTACTCAGGTAGCAGAATATATTTGGTCAGCCCTGATAGGCCCATGCATCAAGTCTGTTATTTTCTACTGCAGACTTCCCCAACCTGGTGCCCTCCAGATGTTGCTGGACTACAATTCCCATAATCTCTGCTGAGCATTGGCTGTGCTGGCTAGAGCTAGGTGCTGTAGTCCAAGCCATCTGAAGGACCCCAGATTGGAGAGGTCTGTCCTATTGGCTCACCAAGGTCTCAGAGACAGAGGTTTTCCTCAGCTCTGTTAGCTGATGTTAACTGAAAATGCTAGGGATTGAACTCGATATGTTCTGCTTATAAAGCATGTGCTCGTCCACAACTACAACCACTTTGAAGTTAACTTTGCAGCCTTAAGAACTAGAATGTGCTTCAAAAAAAAAATTGAAAGATGAAAGCTGACATCTGCAAAAAGCTACAAAATCCTGAACACAATGCATTTTTTGTGCTTGAGTAGTGCAATTGCACAAATGACTGTGTAATTCAGACCACACAGATTACATTGTGTTTGTTGCCAATGCCTTCTACTCCCAACTGCAGTGATTCAATGTGTTGATCAGCAAACCGACTCCACAGTGAAAAAACAATGACTGTTTGCTTTTGGTTTCAACAGAGGCAGAGGGGGGCAGCTGCCTCAGATTGCAGATGCGGTGGAGGAGGAGGCAAGCAGTGCCAAGGCGTTAGAGAACAGAGCTGGGAGTGCTATGTGGTCTGCCCTGTGCCCTCAAATCTAGCCTGCTGTCCTCAAATTTTGGTAGAAGATGTTGTCCCACTGCCAGTGCTGAAGTTAGATTTGGCTGCCACTCCTACTGGCTTCTGTAATATAATGGGGAAGGGAGGGGAAGAAGCACCATCTTGCCCTTTGTCTCTGGCAGCAAAATGTCTTGGGCCAGCCCAGTTCAACAGCCACCATGCAACAATGAAAACTTCTCCCTGGTTTTATTGAACCAGCTTTGGGCTCCCCCCCCCCAATTAAATGCAAAACAAGTGGTGACAATAATAGCCTGTATCATGTTAAGAAACTACCAGTAGATCTGCATTTGTATCCTGCTTTTATCACACTCTAGAGCCCTGGGGACAACAGTCATAATAAGTAACATTTATTTATTGTAATTAAGCCAGGTTCTATACAATTACAGTTACTCTACACATAAATATTGAATGTATTTGCCTTACGAATATAAATTAATCATTTTATGTGTAAGTTCTAAACTCTATAGCCCAAGATAAATGTATTTTGAGGCATAAAGCAGGCGGGTTTCATGACGCCGGGAGGAAGCAGGTAATGAAATGGCAGATGCAATTCATGGTTGATGAGGGCAAAGCAATATGAGCTGTGTGGGTCTGTATATGCATGCACGTGCGCATGTGCAATAATCCACAACTGTATTTACATACATTTGGGACTGAAATGAACTGTTGCCAGTCAAGAGACGTAGATCCACTGGAGACAGCTCCATGGAAACACTGGCATAAAGCACTGCACCGATCAAATAAGTCAAATGAAACATTTGGTATGGTGAAGAAAGCAATAAGAAAAAATAAAGAAAATTTCATACTGCCCATATGAAAATCAATGGTGTGCCCATACCACAAGTACTGATCCACCTCATCTTGCTTCAGAAGACAAAGGATTTCTCTTTAAGCCAGCTTGGGCACTTTATAAATGTTTAAGGAGTTTTTCTCTCTCTGATTCCAGATGAAGACATACAAAGGGAGACCTACTGAAATTAGCAGGGCGTGTATGTGTTCCCTCTGTAATACCTTCTTTTTAGCTAGTCACACATGCTACATGCACACTACTACTCACATGCACCATTCTGACAATTGCACATAAGTCTCACCCATCTAACACTCATATAGCTCATTCACACACACAACCTAACAGTTGGCCACTATTGCAGGGGGTAGTTCCCCAGTCTGCCCCCTATCCCAGCTCCTCTGCTGTGTTAAATATTAGAGAGTAAGCTCTTCAGAGTAGGGACTTCTCCTTTTCAAAGCATATTGGTGGTGATAAAGAGGCAACAACAACAATAATGAAAACAACCCTAGTGCTGCCTCCTTGCTTCTTTCTATCCATTCTCATCAACAGCACACGGACTTCTCTGCCTCCACTTCAGCCCTTTCTGTTGATAGTGTAGCTCTTTAGCATTTATGCTCCTAAGCATTCCATGACATCACAACAGGCGTGGAGAACCTTTGGTCCTCCTGATGTTGCTGAACTACAACTCCCATCATTCCTGCCCATTGGCCATGCTTGTGGGGGCTGATGGGAGTTATAGATCAGCAACCTCTGGAGGGCCAGAGGTTCCCCACACCTGTACCACAAGCTCAGCTAGTTGATGGGGAGGATGAATAATTTCAGTAAAGTGAAAGACTTCAGACTGGTGAATTCAGGTTTGTGTGTATGTTTAATAAATCTATTTTTGTTCTGCAAATAGACAAAACAATGAGTTTGGGGCAAACCTTTGTGGTCCGTGCAGTGCTCTGACTCAATACCCTTTTTCTCATCTGTCCAGCCTCAAATTACACACCTTAATAACTCGTTCAAAGACTGACTTTGACTTTATTATTAGTATGTAGACAAGGAGGGACCTGCCATAATTCCTGGTGAGTGAAGGGGCCAGGAATAAAGGAAGGGAAAGAATTTCTATCCGTCCCTTTGTCATCCTCTTCCACCTATTTATCCATGAGTTTCCCAAGCCCAGAGGTTTTGCTAGCAGGACTTTGTGGAGACAGTCGCACAGAGATCCCTCAGCTGCCCCGAATAATCAGATGCACTCAACTGGGTTTACACCATAATTGACAACTGGCAATAATGGAGCATCCAGAGATTTTTTAGAGCAGGGATGGCTAATCTGCAGCCCTCCAGATGATGTTGGGCCCTCACCACTGACCAACAACATCTGGAGGGCCATAGGTTAGTCACTGCTGATCCAGAGAATATAGTTTCAACGTTCACAGAGCATTTTAAGAAGAACAGTTCATCCCAAACACAATTCCTAATTTCTTTATGCTTCCTGTCTAGTTACTGGTGGGGATAGTCCCATCCCTACCCAGTGGTGGCCGGTGCCCATTGGAAATGGTAGGACAGAAGGCAGGGAGCCCAAACCGTACATGGAGCCAGAGGCAATACCAGGCAGAACCAAATAATTCTAGGCTTGTCCGCTAGTTCTACAAGGGGCAACACTGAGACTAAAGAGGAGGAAGCTGACAGACAGGGCCACCCCCACAGACTAGTTGTAAGCAAGGCAGGCAGGCAGGTGGGGACTGGCTTAGGGCAGACAGGGGGTGATGGGGCAGTGCCCCATTTGCTCAAATGGAGCAGCCTCCACTGCCCACCACACTACACCATTAAGCTTCCTCTTCTCTTCCTGCAGTTGCAAAATGTTCGTTCTTCTTTGGGATCCTTGATGCTCTTGGGGCCCTCTGTTTTGTACTCCCCCCTCCCCCCAATAAGCTCAGCTGCTGTAATATAATATTGTGGAGCCATAAGAGTGTTCCCTGGTGCTTCCATACAGCCACTGCAACTACATTTGTGTCAATGTTGCTTTTAGGGTATAAAACGGGAGTAATATTTTCCAAGAAACGTATCCTTTATGAAGGAGCAACTGGAATTAGATACCTAGGTAAAAATCTTAGTTCTGCAGTGTGCATTGCTCCTGCTTCTCTCAGCTGGTAAAAGCAGACCCTGATCTCCTATTTCAAGCAGACCCCGCACTCCGAGTGGTTAGAGGTTTTAGGAGTCCTAGCACATATCGTAGGTTTGGTTCCATTGGAATGAAGGTCACTGGAAGCTTAAGTGTTTCTGTGATATACTGTGCATTTACACCTCTGTATAGGCTGAACGGAGGATGGTTCACAGCATTAACCCTGCAAGAGATCAGGTTCTTCTCATTAGGCTTCTGGGGGGCTCCTCGAAGTCAGCACTGGATTCAGCTCAGAGAGAAAGCTAAGCTTCTGTGTCTGTTTCAGATCCAGTTTCAAAAGTAGTCTCTTTTGTTCTTTTTCACATAGATACCTTGATAACATCACTTTCAGCCAGGGGAGGTGGAGGGTGTGACATACCCCCTTCGCTTTCCTTCTAGAAGGATCTTGTGCTACTTAGTTTCTGTGGCTAGTGCCAACTCATTGTCTTAGGTTACATTATAAAGCAGATACCTAACAGACCTAACCAGGCTATTTACTTAACAAAGAAACTGGTTTGTCTATTTTAGCAGTCCCCTTTTTCTGCAGAAATCTACCTCACAGCTATGACATCACAGGTTTAGAGAAGACCCTAAATACCTATTTAGTCAAATCCCAAACTCATTATACTATTCTCCAAATTTAATTATTTCTCTCCCTGCTCCCTTACATTCCCAGATATGGATACTGGTGGATTTAGGTAGTCAGAAGAAAATAATAACAAAGTAGTACTACATTTGACAAGTCAAGAAATCAGAAGGCAGCTAGAACTGGGTAGGGCAGCTATGAGATAGCTAGAAAAAATCCTCAAACGCAAAGATGTATCCCTGAACACTAAAGTCAGGATCATTCAGACCATGGTATTCCCGATCACTATGTGTGGATGTGAAAGTTGGACAGTGAAAAAAGGGGATAAGAGAAAAATCAACTCATTTGAAATGTGGTGTTAGCTTTGTACATACCATGGACTGTGAAAAAGACAAATAATTGGGTGTTAGAACAAATTAAACCAGAACTGTCACTAGAAGCTAAAATGATGAAACTGAGGTTATCATACTTTGGACACATCATGAGAAGACATGATTCACTAGAAAAGACCATAATGCTGGGAAAAACAGAAGGGAGTAGAAAAAGAGGAAGACCAAACAAGAGATGGATTGATTCCATCAAGGAAGCCACAGACCTGAACTTACAAGATCTGAACAGGGTGGTTTACAACAGATGGTACTGGAGGTGGCTGATTCATAGGGTCGCCATAAGTCGTAATCGACTTGAAGGCACATAACACACACACACACTACATTTGACAAGATGATATATTATTTCCTTTAAATTAATCACAATTAAAAAAAACTTCTCCAAAACCAATATTTAAAACTTTTTCGACTTTGAAAAACTCAGATTCTGAAATTTTGTCAAATTTGTGCAAATTATATTTTATTATTTATATTATTACTCTTTTATTATTAATTTGTCACTTTTTACAATGAGGTGTCTCAAAGCAACTTATATAATAAAAATCATGTTAACTGTGATATAAATTTTGATGATGCCCTAAGAGCACAGCTCTCAGCATCCCACATAGCCATAGCAACTGACCATAGCACTTGTGCTTTCAGGCTGTCCTAAGTGTTTTTCACAAATGGATGGGGGATTGCAACTGCACTTGCTAGTTCCATCTCCTCTCAGCTTGCCTGATCTCCATGCATCATTCATCAGATTTGTACAGAGTCCTATGTTTGTTGGCCCAAATTACATGGTCAGTATGCTGCAAATTTGGAGAGTACATGTAGCATGCCTTGGGCCTATGTTCAATGGGGTCCAGACCCACTGATCCCTGTGAAAACATGGCATCCAATATATAAATGTTGGACACATAGGATAGATTTGTGGAGGTCATGGGAGGTAGGACCAAATGGTAAAATCTCAGTGCCTACCCCCATGCATAAGTAATTAGTGCTTGCACAGGACAAGCACGTTTTGCACTCATAAACCTAAGGCACGCCCATAATGTCATGCTTTATGCAGTTTCCCCCTTTTTCACTACTGTCCCCCTCTGTGGCATGCTCTAGCCAGAACTCAGGTTAGAGTCTCATCTCATCTCAGAGTCAATGTGGTGTAGTTGCATCCCAAATCTTTAGATCGCCGATCCGGTAAATTAAGGGCCTCATCAGGAACTGGTGGTATTTCATGAAAATAAGCATACAGAACCTTGTCATTCGGGCCTATTCTGGCGTTGAAATCGCCAGAAATCAGCACCGCAGCTTTAGGCCGTCCCCCTTTATCACTTGGGGCAGCCTCCAATGAGTAGGTGGAAAAGCCATTCAGTTCAAATTCCTCTCTGGCTCAAGTCTCCTGAAGGAGCATGATGTCATATCTTTTCAGGTAATCCAGAAAGGATGGGTTTATAGCTTTAGTCTTCCATCCTGAGATGTTCCAGGACAGTATAAATAGGTGAGATGTAGAATAGTTCATATTATGTCAGGCTATGGTAGATGGCCTCATAATGTTTGATTGAGCGATTGTCGTATGCTTCTGGTCGGGGTCTCTGTCTACAGAGTTTGACCCTTCCGGTGAGGAGGTTATTGCCCCTAAGTGTGGATCCAGCCAGCTGACATTGGACACTACCGCCTTTGGAGGATTAAAAGAGAAAGCCGCGTAAGCAAGTGCCTTTTGCAGAGATCCTTCTTCATTTTTGTCCAGTCGTCTCATACCCGTCCAAGATGGAGTTAAGCATATTGTAGCTTTTGTGGTAGTTGGAATAAATACTGAATTCTTTAAGGAGCATTTTTGGCCTATATTAGATGCTGTTAGATCCGTTTCTGCTACTGCCTGGGGGAGGAGAATGCATTTGCTTGCCGAGAGTTCCCTTGTTTGAAGCTTATATTCTTCAAGACTGGCAGTTTGCGGCTTGGGAAGCTCCTCAGAACTTTCATATTCTACTTTCTCAGGGCAGATATCATGCCCAGGTTTCATCACTCTGTCTCGTAGATATGTTGTCAGTCTCTGAAGTCTGGAGATGATATCCGTCTGGGCTGTTGGTGGTAAAGCTCCAAAAGCATTGAGAAGCCCTCCTCTTCATTAAACGGGGCCATCCCATCATTGTTGTGGTGTAGCAGTCAGAGTGCTGGACTAGGACTTGGGAGCCCAGGGTTCAAATCTACACTCAACCATGAAGCTCACCTTGGGCGAGTCACTCAGTCTAACGTACTTCATAGGGTTGTTATTTTTTTGTTATTAAATTTATATCCCACCTTTCTTCTCAAAGGAGCCCAGGGCACATAAAATGGAGAGTGTGTGGATCATGTATGCCACTTGGAGGAAAGGTGGGATAAAAATGTAATCATCACCACCATCATCTCAACACATACACAGTCATGAAAAGTGTAGGGAAAGGTCAACCCTTTTGCTGACCTTTAAGCAACTAGATTGTGTGTGTAGAAGGGAGTTGTTAAAGTGCGGTGAGTGATAACTAATCTGAATGGATTCATTTTGCTGGCATCTGAAAAATGAAACACCCCCACTACTGATCTCAGAAAATTCCCCACATATTGATTTCAATGGGATTTACTTCCAAGTGAATACATTTCAGATTGCTGCAAAAGAGTGGCTTTGAATACTACAATGATGTGAAAGGAACTGGAAAGCACGAGTCCTTTGTGCTTCCCATTTCTCCAAATGATTCAGTCTGGTGTGAAACGTTTGCATATTCCCTGCTGGGCAATGCAGAAGCTGCTCCCAGTGACAGGACATTTTGTACATCTTCCTGCTGGGGAATATGCAAAGCGTCTCTTTTGCATGTGAAATCCAGAGCAATGTGGATCGCTAGATGACCAGTCCTGCTAGTTCCCTTGGCAATGCTGGGGCTTTGGGATCCCCAAATAATTATGCTTATAATTACTGGACACTTGGTTTTGAAGTTTCTGCGGCTGGAACATTGCCACAGAGGGCATTTTCTTATCCTGCAGTTTGGCTTCTACGATCTGGGCCCACTCCCCCGACTTCCCCCTCAACATGTTTCATAAATTGAACATTAAGGCTTATTTGATATTAAATGGGAAACAGAGACCCCAGCCATTCTCCCTCTGTTGTCATGGCAACCAATGGGCCTTGCTCATACACCAGGACTGGAGTCCAGGGTGAGGGAGGCAATACGTGGATGGAATCTGCAATTTGCTAAGGGGCAGCAATGGGTGTAGAGGTGGGGAAACCGATTCGTTTCCTTTTTTGTTGTCTGCTCATGTGGATGGGAAATTAAAAGTTATCGACTAGAAACTCCACTGCCACAATGTGTTTTAAAAACAAATACTAGATTGACTCTTTCAATGGATATAGGCCATTCTGCTTCCATTAGCTTCAGTTGTAGAGAGGAGGACACGGGAACTGTGATCCTGTGCTAAGACCTATTCTGGGACCCAACTTTGTTTTTGCCAACTCTCCTCCATCCGTAACAAGATTGAACTTCAGTTCAACTATTTTCATGTTTGTCACACAGAGGACGGGCAAGAATTTCAATTCAGTTCACATTTCAAGCCAAAATGATTCAATCCACACTTTCCAAAACTATAGAGACCAAAATACAGCCATCCTTCAGACTTCACACTTATTTGAATTTTGCAAAGTGTGCATAAAAATGAATATATGAATGAAAATAACTTGCAAAAGTGCATTGTATGACAAAAACGGCATGCAAAAATGTGTACATTAGTAGTCAAAACTGCCTACAAAAATGTGTTTATTTGGAGAAATTCGCACTAAAACGCTAGAGAATTTTCATTAGGATTTTTTTTTAAAAAAAGTCTGAAAATTGCTGCAGAAATATGGAGAACTGAATTTAAGATCTGAAAAAATGAGAAACTGAGTGAATTGAAACTGACAGATCTTTGGATCCCTGTGCTGAGTCCACACAGCAATTTTGCAATTGCATTAGCAGCTCTGCATGGTAGGCTGTGTGTGTGTGTGTTAGGGATGGAAAGATCTGTTTTGGTTCTCTCAGTTTCTCATTTTTCCAATGTTAAATTCAATCCTCTACATTTCTACAGTGACCTGCAATTTTTTTAAAAAAAATCCTCATGAAAATTCTCCACCATTTTAGTGTGAATTTCTCCAAATAAACACATTTTTGTAGGCAGTTTTGACAAAGGTACACATTTATGCAAGCCATTTCTCATCATCTCATGCCTTTTTGCACCTTATTTTCACTCATGTATTCATTTTTATGCACATTTCCCCCCAATATGTGCATTTTTCTAAATGTTGTTCAGTTGGCGAACTGCATCCCAAAATTCTAATAAACACAAATTTCAAAGGATGCCTGTGTTTTGGTTCTCATATTGTTTCGGAAATTGCAAATTTGATAAATTCTGCTTCAAATGCAAACTGAATCGAAATTCCCACCCATCCCTAGTGTAAGATATGTAATAATTGCACGTTTGTCTCTTATTGAAAGGATACCTTTAGGCTTCTCCCGGCTTCCTTTTTATTGTACATTCAAGATGATCTGTGTTCATAATGGTATCAGGGGGTTTATACGCAACCCAGCTTTTTATACTGTTTCTGGCTACAACAGTTTCAGGGTAGATATTCAGCTTTGTTTCCAGTTGGTGCATGTCCTGTAGCTTTCTGCTAAAATCCTGTAACTTTTCATACCACAAATGTTCCAGGTTTCATTTGTTTTTGGATGGCAATAACGCAGCATCATTCAGGAAGCATTGTAGACAAAGTGGAATCATGTGCAGACAGTCTAGTATAAAATCACCACTAATGCGCTATTACTTAAAAAAACAAAACTCTTCATTGATTTCCAAAAATACATAACAGACACATACATAATTATCAACTTTGAAAAATTTAGCAAATGTAACATAATTCTCTCCTCCTCCCTAGTCCCTCATGTATAGTGAACCAAACCATGCAGCTGACTCCATGTGAATTTCTCAAGCCATTTTGAGTGTGGTTATAAAATAAAATAGGTCATATATACAGGAATGAACTATATATAAAACATTAAGACTCTGATATAGAGAGGCATCGTAAGTTAGGAATACAATACATAAATACAAATACAATACAGAACAGTATAAGTATATACTTTATTATTCTCGTTGAAGGAGCATGGTGAGGACCAAACCATTTTAGCTTTCATTCTATTCCCCACTGTTATTGTGTCAGTGACATGTTGCAAAATACACCTAGCACCCCCCCCTAAAGTCCGGAAGAACCCATTCTCTCAAGGTAGCACTGTAATTATAGAAAGAGCACATTTTTTCCTAAACCCATATTAATCATTGAAACAATGTGGAATTTTCCCAAGATTATTACATTTAGGATTCCCAGGATTGCTGTATGGAATGTGGTTGTATGTTTGTCCCCAGGCACCTTTTCTATATTGTTTGGGATAGAAACAGTGATGGGTGAAGCAATTCCCCTTGGCCTGCTCCCAATGTCTTTATTATATTTTCATTCTAATTCTCCCTCCTCACCCCATCGATTGATGGTCTGCATATAACCGTTGCAAAACTCACATGGAAGTCGGGCTTCCAACTTTTTTTTTTTTACTGCTGCTATGCCTGGGAACCCAAAATACAGAAATTGAGGCTATAATCCTAAACCTACTTACTTGGGAGTATAAGTAGACATGGATAGGATTGAGGTATAAGCAGATCAAACCTTTCCAATCACTTCTTCTCCATATAGAGTTGCTAGCTGCCCCCCCCAAGCAATAAAATACCCAGCCAGCCACTCTTCTTTGTGTTCATTTAACAGACATCTGATGTGCAGAAATCAGCAAGTGGAACTTCTAATGAAGACAAAATTCAGAAAATAGGAATGGATGGATCACTCTGTTTTCCATCTGTGTCACTTTTGCAGGTGTTTGCAGGTGAATACTGAGCTGATGGGATGCTTCAGAGGAATCATGGGCTCATCCAAGGCAAATTGAGATCAGTACAAGGCACCCCAAACCAAAGCAGGACTCCCACAAAATGCTTTGTGGTGTCTCAGTAATTCAGACTTTTAAAAAAAAAATAGCTGCAAACAAGTGTCTGTTAAAAGTAAAACTAATCTATCTAAGCTTGCCATATCAGTAAAGCAGCCAGGTGGGGTGCCGGATGAAAAAGAGAGAATAAAAGGTCAGGATTGGGAGTGGGAGGCAGAGCTCTGTTGTAGCTAACCATCAAGCTTGTAATCAGAGGGAATAATTTTACTGGGCTTTTTGAATCCCAGTACTTTGGGGGAGGGATGTAGAAATAAATTGCAGTACCACCTTTGGGACCTATATTGCTATTAGTGCACCAGTACCCAGAAACAAAAGTTGCCACAGGGAGAAAATAAATTCATTTTACTCCCCCTTCCCCCACAAAATCAACCTTTAAAGATGCCTAGTACACAAAACTTACATGTAATATGGTGGGTTTCTTATCTAGGAGCACCCCTCTTGTGTCTACAATTTTTAGACTAAGTGCCCACAAAATAATAGCAGAGATTAAGTGATAACTTTTTTTTACCTATCCCCAAACAGTAAAGTCTGTCCTTGAAAGAAAACCACTGTGGCAATTCTGCTGAAAGTTGACAAGATTAATCCCTCCATAAGGAGAAAGAATGGCTGCAAATTCCATCCAATTCTGCCAAAAAATAAAAAAGTTATAGATGTTTCCTTTAAAAACAACAACAAACTTTAAAGGCACCCATCATAAAACTTCCTGGACTTATTTGCCTGTAATTTGGCAGGCTTTATCCACTCTCGAGGGCTATCAGGCCTGCAAATTTAATCCACTTCTGCCAAAAGGAAGAAAGAATTATAGCATTTTAAAACTTCCCAATAGTGAATTTGGAGGAAATGATGTCTCAAGGCAAATCAAGAACCCTCTGAAATGCTTCAGACTGAGGTGGGCTGTTTTCTAAAACACTGAATCTTCTAGTCAGTGCACACCTTAATGTTCACACATATAAGGCCTGTTTCTACATTAATATACATTTTTAATTCACACAAAAATGCATTTAAAGATCTATTTCTAAATGTATTTTTCTTAGAATATGCATTTCCAAACGTATTTTCTCAAAGTTCACATGTTAAAATGTATCAATATTTTTTTGAGAATAAATGTGTGACAAATTTGGAGAAGTGCAAAAATCTGATGGATCTTTCCTGGTGCCTCCAGACTGTTGGTTTTTTGGGGGAGGGATTAATGAACTTATTGGAAATATAGGTTTGCACAACTAAAGTAGATTTAACATGCTGTCATCCTAGCATAACAAATCCACTTTAAAAAAAAACCCCTATACTTTTTGTGGTTTGGTAAGTGATGGGTTAATACATTGTGGGTGAACAAATGATGGGTGAACAAATGATGAATAGGAAGACATGTAAACACCCTGCAAGGAAATAAGAAAGAATGCAGGACAAATGCTCATTGGCATATAATTGCCCCACAAATAAATCAGAACAAACACTCAATAAAGACCAGATATAATCTAACCACAGAAAAAGCTTGGTGCAAGCAAATCAGGACAAACGTTGGATAAAATGGTCCTCTGGAGGTGCTGTCTGAGCCATGCACTTTGGGAAGTGCAGATATAGTCACTTCATAACAACCATAATATGGAAGAGGGCCTATGTGTGCTTAGGGCTTTTCCACATGAGCGAAAGCCCTGACTGGACAAGGCTCCTTCTTGTGAGAAGGTGCTATACATGTTTTCATCTATATGTGTGCAGGTTTTATGTGGGTACATCTGTCTGATGTTTTGGCACTGGGAGCATGGCTAGTGGGTGTGATTCCCCTCCCCTCTCATGCATTCATTGAACACATGTAAGGGGGAGGGTTCTGCATTGGACATTTATCAGCTGCTAATTGTTGCAGATCAAACTGGTCTTAAAGGGGCAGCTGCACATGGACAAATATTGGTATTGATCACCATGCTAAGAGAAGCTTTGCTTAACTTCTCATGATGTTAAAGGCACAGAAGCAGGGCCTGTAAAAATAACATGACAATCCTATATCGCAGTGTGTACATCTCCAGATTCCTTCTTTCCTTCTAGGGTTAGGTCAGAAAACAGAAGCAATGCATTCCTAGGCAAACATGAGAGTCATTGTGTGAACCATTTCTTTTGGATTTTATTCATCAGGCATTTCTTTAGTATTTTGGGTGGCTGCGCACTTCCTCCATTACAGAGTGCAGCCTTGTTTTCTGGCCCAGCATCTGGGGCTCAGACAACTGATGGGTGAGAAAACAGAAATTGAGCAGGTGAAGCTTTTCCTGGCATAGAAGAAGATTCACTCTTAAAGCACAATAACAGCAAGAGAAAAGAGGGCAGTCCTTTCCCTCTCTGCATAATTCCCATGGGAGCAGGCATCTAGTCAGATTCTTTTGTTGGAAGGGGCCAAGGAGAAACACACCTGCTCCCCCAACAACAGCAAGGCTTTGCAGCATGAACACCTCTCTCTCTTCCTTGTCTCTTTCGTGTAGATGAGAGGAGGGATGGGCAAATCTGTCAATTTAAGTTTTTCTCAGTTTCTCATTTTTTTATTTTAAGTTCAGTACTCCACAATTCCATATCAGTTTGCAGATTTTAAAAAAGTCCTTATGAAAATGCATCTGTTTTTTACTGTGAATTTCTCCTAATATATCCCATTTTAACGCGATTGTGCTTATCATACAAATTTTTGCAAAGCAATTTCCCTGAATGCATTTTTGTATGTTATTTTCACTAATATATGCACTATTTATATTTATAAAATGTATTTATATACCTCCATCTTGCAAACAACAGGGTGGTGTACAGTAACACAAAAACCTTTAAAAGCAATACAAAACAGTCATTAAAATGAGAAGCTACTCAAAAAACATTTTAAACAGCTGCAAAGGCCTGTCAACACAAAAAAGTCTTCAAGAGATACCTGAAAGTCAAAACCTCGGATGCCTGCCGAATCTCTGATGGAAGAGTGTTCCATAGCATGGGACCAGTGACACTTGACGCATGAGGCACACTTTACCCCAGTTTATGCTTTGTTGAAAATATTACTTGGCTAAAAAACTGCAGTGAAAAATCTAGAGAAGTGTGAATTTTGAAGGACAGCTGTGTTTCAGTTCTCACATTGTTTCAGAAACTGCAAATTGGGTAGGTTCACCCTTAAATGTGAACTGAATCAAATTTCTCCCCCGGTCCATAACTAAGACCCTAGAATTAGGTCAGTCGCAAGTTGAGAAAGTATTACACAATGGCTAACTTGTGCTTATGACATGATGGTTCAAAAAGGTCCTAACTGGAGACCAAGTTGTATGACCCCGCTGAAAGCTTTGGGTACGTTTTAAGATAGCCACTTACAAATATTTAAAGAGCTGCTACATAGATGATGGAGCAAATTTGTTTTCTGTTGCTCTAGAGCAGGGATGGGGAACCTCAGCCCACACACCCCTCCCCAAGCCACACCCCTTAACAGCTCTACTTCATGCCCTCTTTGAGTGTGTATGCCTCGCTGAACACGTCTTTCAACTGTGATCTTCCCTCTTGCCTGCCTGGATGGAGGATGAAGAGTTGTGTGCAGAGAGACCTCTGCCTTTTACATGGCTGTAGTGTAGCCTGCTGTACAAACGTAAGAGTCATATTCATTGCTCCAACTACTTTTTGCCTCTGGCTCCACCCATCACTGGCATGCAACCCCAGGAAGGTTGCCCATGAAACAATGAGGCCCTTGGGATGAAAAAAGTCTCATCTCTGCTCCAGAGGGTAGGACCCAAGCCAGTGGGCTCAGAATTACAGGAAAAGGTTTTTAGACTAATCATTAGGAAGAATGTCTCGACAGTGGAATGGACTGCCTTGAAAGGTGATGGCCTCTCCTTCGTTCAAGGTTTTTAAGCAGGGACTGGATGGCCACCTAGCAGGGATGCTGTACTAGTGAATTTTCTGCTTTTTTGAGGGTGTGTGTGGAACAGATGACCTTTGAGGTTACTTCCAACTCTAGAATTCTATTACTTTATTGTTATCTGAGATGCTATGATTTTTTTTGTGACTGGAATGTACCCTTGGAAACATCAGGTGCAAACAAAGTATTGAAAACAATTTTTAGGAATTATTTATATAGCTTTTTTTTTTTTTGCTGACTGCCTCCTTCTTGGCCCTACTCCTGTGCCATTAACATTAACTGCAGAAATTAAGTTGGTAAAGCTTTCCCCTTCGCTATCCCCATCTTAGGGGGAGTGGGAAGGTTCACTGTATTAATTTCTACATGGTGGCAACATTGCTTGTTACTGTGTTGATGCACTGATCCCCATAGGAAGTAATTAGTACTCATATTTTACAGAAGAGGAACCAAGGCTAAATTAGGGATGGAAAAATCTGTCAGTTTCAGTTTTCTCAGTTTCACATTCTTCCAATCTTAAATTTAGTTCTCCACATTTCTGTAGCAATCTGCAATTTTTTAAAAGTAACATTTTCGTGAAAATTATCCAGCATTTTAGTGTGAATTTCTCATATAAACACATTTTTGTAGGCAGTTTTGACTAATGTTCACATTTTTGCAAGCTTGTCATACAATGCATTTCTGTATGTTCTTTTCACTCATACATTCATTTTTATGCACACTTATTCCTAATATATGCATTGTTGTAAACATTGTTTGGTTGGCCAACTGCATTGAAAAATTCAGTTAACTGCGAATTTTGAAGGATGGCTGTGTTTCGGTTCTTATATTGTTTTGGAAAGTGCACATTTGATAGGTTTGGCTTGAAATGTGAACTGAATCAAATTTCTCACCCATCCCTAGGCTGAACAGAATAATCTCACAAGGTGGTGAGTGGGTTTGATGGCTTTAGAAGGGGCTTAGACTATTCATGGGGCGTTTTTTTAAAGCTATCAATGGCCATTCAGTCATGCCAGCTTTAATACTTCCAGGCTCAGAGGCAGGTATGTCACTGGATGTCAACTGCTGGGGGACAACAGTAGAAGAGGTTCTCTGAAGCCGCAGCTATTTAAATATCGTGATACGGCTGAGAGTGGTGGGAGACCTGGCAAATTCATCTACAGCAGGTGTGGGGAAGCTTTGGCCCTCCAGATGTTGCTGAACTACAGCTCCCATGAGCCCCAGCCAGCATGGCAATCCAGCAACATCTGGAAGGCCAAAGATTCCCCACACCTGAGCTAGAGGAGTCCAGATGTAGAAGAGGACAGGGCTCCTGCACCTTGTATTACCTTTATGGAAGGCAAGATTGCAGCAGGTGCAGCTTGCAATGTACACCTGCTGAAATCCCCTTTTCCACACAACTATGAAAGGCACAGGAGCCCTGTCCTCTCCCTGTTCCTCAAGGTCACTCCTCACCCTAAAAAGAGTTGACTCGCTTTTGCGTTGCTCATGTAACAGCTGGGCAGAGGGGCTGCCTCTTATTCTAAGCGCATACTTTAAAACCTCCAGATGCAGCAGGAAAACAAGGCCGCTGTGCCTCTTCCTGCCCATTTTCTCTCTTTGTGCTGCTGTTCAGTTCCTTACCCGCTGAGCAGATCTCTAGGTGAAATGGGTGCCATGTCCAGAGTCTGGGCAAAAAGGGGCCATATGGCAACCCTGCTAGGTATAGCACATAGCAGGTATAAAATGGAACAAATTAGAGGAGGCATAGCTGCTTTGTATGTCTCTGTGCTGGGAGATTTAAAAGTCAGTGCATGGTGTTCAGGATGCAAGGTTCTGGCAAACCCAGTCTGGGCTGGATTCTCTATGAGTGCAGAAAGGTAGCTATACAGATAGAGCTGAAGCAGGAGTGCTACTTCCTGCATCATTCATTAAAGGTGAACCTACCTAATTCACACTTTCTGAAACAATACACATCCTTCAAAATGTGCACTTCTCCAAATTTTACAGTATGGTTCTCCAGCCATGTAATGTATACAAAAATGCATCTACTAGGGCAGTGTTTCTCAACCTTTTTTATTTTTTTGTTGCTGGACTACAGTTCCCATAATTCCTGACCATTGGCCATGCTGACTGGGGCTGATGGGAGTTGTAGTCCAGCAACAAAAAAATAAAAAAAGGTTGAGAAACACTGTACTAGGGTAAAGTGTGAAAATAACACACAAAACCGCATTGTATATGGGGAAATTGCATCATATTAGGGGGAAATGCTTTGTTGAAATGCTATGTAAGATGCACAGGATCAAGGATGGGTGAAAGAGTAGCAACCCTACTTCTTCTGGACATGATATGAATGAATTACAAATCTGATTTAAAAAATGTATATAGTAGGAGAAATTCACACTAAACTGTAGATGAATTTTCATGAGGAGGTTGTTGGTTTTTTTTTTTAAAAAAAGCTACAGTTGGATGTGGAGAACTGAACTCAAGACTGGAAAAATGAGAAACCGACATGGACAGATTCGTCCATTGCTAGTGGGCACCTTTTGGATTGTGCTGCCCCAGATACCTGGTGCCTTTGTCTGCTCTGTAGGCAATTGTGGCAAGAGCATGCAAAATGCCACTCTGTGCAGAGTTTGGTGCATGGTATGGCATCAGCTTTTGCAGAATGTGTGCCTGCAATTAGGGATGGGGTGGATTTCGGACTTGATTCCATTTATTTTTTAAATCCGCATGTCCGCTGTCACTGTGGACCGGTCCAGAAAATCAACGAGTTTCCACAGAAAATCTACAGATTTTTAAAAAGAAAACTGTCAGCATGGTTGTTGCCTGAAGCAGCAGATGCAAACAACAAACGCGGCCCCTGTAGCACTGCTGGGCCTTGAGGAGGTGCAGAGGCCTTGTGGAGGCCCTGCCGCTGGGGTCCGTGGCCCTGGGAGAGGTGATGCTTCAGTGGCCACAAGGACAACAAGGGTCTGGTGGCACGGCTGACAAGGATGGAGCAGCTTGAGCTGTCTCTGAGATGCTGGTGCCATAGGCCCTGCAGAAGAGGGGAGGCCCGGTTGCGTTGCTAGTGGTGAAGTGGAACAGACAGAGCTGCTGCTGAGGTGAGCTGGCGCTGTGGCCTGTGCTGTGGGGCAGCAGGAAGGACTGTAATGCTCCAATAGGAACAGCACAGCTGGGTGGTGGAGGATCTGACTCCAAGGTGGAGGATCTCGCTCCTGGCTGGTCTGACTCTCAAAATGCTCCCAAAATGGCAGATGCAACTCAGGCACTCCATGGAGTCAAAAAACCAAAAGAACTAATAGAAAAATAGGTTCTCTGTCATTGAGAAAGCCAGCAGAGTTTCAAACTGGATGAATGAAGAAGACAATGGAAACAAATGAATATGAGGCAGGAACTGTATTCCAGTTCAACAGAATGCAGGCGGATCAGGGCCAGCAGGTGGATTCCAACCCTATCTGCAATTCATTCATATCATGGCCAGAAGAAATAGAGTTGCTACTAGGGATGGAATGTTATGACAATTTCAGTTCTCGCAGATTCTCATTTTTTAAATCTCAAATTCAGTTCTTCGCATTTCTGCAAACATTTGCATTTTTTTTAAAAAAAGAAAATTCATTAGCATTTTACAGCTAACATCTCCTAATAAACACATTCTCCATGCCGTTTTGACTAATGTACACATTTTTGCAAGCAATTTCTCCTAATATAATGCAGTTTTTGCGTGCTATTTTCATTACTATGTTAATTTGTACGTACACTTTCCCCCAATATATCATCTTTGTAAACATTGTTTGGATAGAGAATTGCATCACAAAATTTGGATAAGTGGAAATCTCAAACAATGGCTGTTTTGGTTCTCATATTGCTTTGGAAAATGTGAATTTTCCTTTAAATGCGAACGGAATCAAATTTCTCTCCATCCCTACTTGCTACTCTTTTTACCCACCCTTGAGCCTGTGCATCTTAAGTGGCTGCCTGAGATGCAAAAATAAAGCAGAACAAAGCTCTTCCAATCATTTACATCCATGCCAGGAAAAGTTTCACACCAGGTGAATTGTTAAAGGCCCAGAAGGATGGTTGGGTTTTTTTAAGCAGCAACCCCAATCAGAAGTAGTGTTGCCAGTGATTTTGCCAGCCCTGCTTCTGTTCCTTGACCTAGAGACATTAGCAGGTAATAAAAATCTCCATGCTATTAAAAACAGGCTTCACCTAATAATTTCTGCAGATTAAGCTGCTGTTAGAGACAAGGAACAAGACAGTTATTTTCCAGTCAGTTGACAATGTTAGCTAGAAGCGGGTTGTCAGAAAAGCTCCACAAAGCATCTTCAAACTTGAAAAGTAAATTGTGTGCAACTCATGGATTCTTGTTTCACCCTAGAAAGAAAGGGCCAACAGCTTTGTAAAATTCCTTTTGCTTTTTACAATTTATTTCTTACCCTTTGGCAAATGTTTGGGGCTCACTAGTTCTGCAAAATGTTTTACCTCTCCTCCACCTACCTCTCTCCCACGTTTTTCAAGCTATTGCACATCTGGTTGCTGTGGTAACCCTTCTCAGTTCTGTCTAGCCCATAAAGAAGATAAACCTTCACCAGTTTCAGTGATGGCGTGGCTTGTTAACTTGCAGTCGGCACCTCCCTGTGGAAGACAGCGGTAATTTTTTGTTTTCAGGCTGAGATTAAAATTGGTCTTTTTCTTGGATACAGGCGGTGCAAGATTACTCTTGAAAGGAAACAGGACAAGCAGCAGATGTCTTCATCTGGACCTTGCCCACCTAAAATAAAATTTTGCAGATGCAGATTTTTTAAAATTCTTTTTCTGTTGTTAATTTTATTTTCTTACATTTATGCAACACCTTTTTCACCAGGGAATCAGTCCCCCACCAATTGCCCATTCATCCACTGACAGGACAGAGACCTGCTGAGCTTTAGGAAGGTGTCGAATTAATGTGCTTTTAGACTATACCCTGAGACCTGTTCCTGTGAGTTTTTTCCTGACTATATAAATATGTGGGGTGTTGGGAACCAAAAGCAGAGTGTTGAATCCCCAAAGTGATATTCAAAAACAATTTTATATATGCAGATATATTGTAAATGGGTCACTGGCAATCCATTTTTAAAAAAAACATCAAATTTTCACAGAAAAGATAAATCTGGATTAAGGGGCTGGGGAAAATAATACAGGCTTTGCTACAGATCATGGTTAAAGAGGCAAAAGCTTAACCATGATCCCCAGTTTAGATGATGCTCTAAGCGAAATCTTGCTTTAGCTTTCACACTGAACTAAAAGGACCAGGAAGGAGCAAAGTGGCTGTGATCTTCTCCCTGGGAGCCAGCACATTGGAACTAGGCTATGGTTCGGTTTTGTGTTACATGTGACCGTGGCCATTCTACCAATCCTTTCACATCTCAGGCCCATTGTATACCTAAAGGTAAAGGTGTCCCCGCACTTGTAGTATAAGTCATTTCCGACTCTTAGGGTGACGTCGTGCGACGTTTACTAGGCAGACCATATATATGGGGTGGGATTGCCAGTTCCTTCCCCGGCCTTTCTCTACCCCCCAGCATAGGCCGGGTACTCATTTTACCAACTATGGATGTATACCTAACAACCAAGGAAGGTGAGCAAAAACAAAGCATAACAAGGTTTAAGAACTCATTATGCTACCGCCTATTTTTATAGTTTCTTTTCCATACACATCTCCAAGAATTGGTAGGCATTTGCTAATGTTCAAAATATGTTTTCTTCATAATCAAAGATATATTTTGAAGCGACAGTTTACCAAATTCTCCATCTGTCTGGACTGTCTTCATTGCTTACCTGTTTGCTATCTACACCACAGTAAAGGGCATCTTTTTCAAAACTAGTGCACATAATAGTTCAGTTTTGTAGGGAAGGGGAACCTGTGCCCCTCAAGGTGTTGTTGGGGCTACAACTCCCATCATCCCTGGCCATTGGCTATGCTGGTTGGGGATCATGGGAGTTGAAGTCCAACAACATCTGGAGGGCCACAGGTCCTCCATGCCTGCAGTATAGAATGGCTACAGCTCAGGCACATTCAGCAATAGTTAGTATCTTAATAGCTACACTGGAACAGAGGAGAAACCATGCATGGACACTGCACAAAGAAATGGACAAAGAAGCAATTTGTCTTAGCCTTAGCCTTTGGTCACAAGATCTAAAATCAAAATGGGGATTATACTTTAAAAACACACTATACTCTAAAGACCTGTAACTAGGGTTACCAGCCGTACTCTTTTTGAGATGGTGCAACAGCATACTCTTACTTTTCACTTATTGAAGCCAAATGTACTCTTTTTGAAATGACAAAATGATGGTAACCCTACTAACATATTATCATATTTCACACTTCAAAATTATCCACCCCGGCTGCAGCTTCTGAAGTGACAAAACAGTGCCTTACTGATCATGCAAAAACACTTACACACATGTGCACTAAAGTCAAAAAGCACCTACTCACTACTTTGATGTTTTAATTTCTATAGACCCAGTGGATAGGAGGAATTGAAACCTGCTTGCTTTTATGCTTCCTTAGCTGTGCCATTTTTATTATTTGTATTTCATTGGTGTTTTATGGTCATTGGTCATTTTGAACTAGCTTTATATTTTTGTAAGCCACCTTTGCAAGACGATTTTCCATAAAACAAACAAACCTGAGGAACAGCAACTCTAGATAACATCTGTGAACACCATGGGTTGGATCTGGAGTCCCCTTGAGCAGAATTCTGATCATGGGATGCTCCAACCATGGGAGAAGGCATGGGGAAACAATCTTGGCCAATTACTCCTTCCCCCTGTAGCCGCCTAAAAAGCTCCTCTGGAAGATTGCAGGGGTGTATGTGCGTGCCTCCCTTGCCCCTCTTCCCTTCACCAGGATCCTTTGCCAGATCAGAAGCAGGATCAGGAGTCCTTCTGTTCATGGAAGGACACATCTGGATCCCACCAGGTACTAAGTGAGTGAGTGAGTGAGTAATATATATAATTATATTATATATATATAATATACAGCTCCTGGAAGTCAGACACAGTTGGGGCATATGCAACTGTTGCTTCCTAGTCCTCCTGATTTGCCAGTTCTAGTCACTGCCATACCCAGCCAAGCACAAGACTCCCTGATGCTGCAGAGCTGCTACCTTTGTTGAGAGGCTGGGGGGGAGCAACTTGAAGTAATGGGGGAGAGAGGGGACCCCAAGAGATAGGGATGGAAAGATGTGTCAATTTTGGTTCTTCCAGTTTCTCTTTTTTCAAATCTTAAATTCCACTCTCCACATTTCTGCTGCAATTAGCAATTTTTTTTTAAAAAAAATCCTTATGAAAACTCTTCAACATTTTAGTGTGAATTTCTCCGAATAAACACATTTTTGTCCCCAGATTTGGCTAATGTACACATTTTACAAACAAAGTTTTGTAATATAATGCATTCTGTATGCTATTTTCACCATTATGTTCATTTTAATACATGTTCCCCCCATATATGCATTTTTGTAAACAATGGGAGGTTGGAGGAGTGCATCACAAAAACTGGTTAAGTGCAAATGTTGAAGGATGGCTGTGTTCGCAATGTTTCAGTTGTCATATTGTTTCAGAAAGTGCAGATTTGATAGGTTTGGCTTTAAATGTGAACTAAATCAAATTTCTCCCCCATCAGTACCAAGAGATTTGCTCCCCTCTGAATGCTCATTCACAGTACCATCCTAGGCAGGGCAACCGGAGAAGGAACTGTTGTCCCTTGTGTGACAGGAAGATTAGCCAAAGGTAGATCTGAACTCCAGATTGTTTTGAATTGGGTCTTCTGGGTTTGTAGGCTTCTGCATTACCTCCTTTACACAGGACTGAAAAACACAGCCATTTTTAGTTATGGGTTGCCCCGTTAGATGACCCTACCTTGACGTTCAGCATAAGCTTGGTTTTAGTAGTACCTTACATTATTTTAAGTTTCTGTGTCATGAGAAGTTAATAAATGTTCTGTCCCAAGCAGTGATACCAGCTTAGGGGATAAGGATCTAGCCCTACTGGGGGTGTGCGCTAGACATTGATTCCAGAGCACATATCATTAGTAGTAGTTCAGGATCCAGAAAGTATGGTCAGATCAGGCATAGGGTTGCCATATTGCCCGGTTAGCCGGGTTTTACCTGGATTCTATGCATGCCACCTGGTGGTGCCCGGCTAGCCCTTTAGGTGGCCCGGATTCTCAGCTTTAATTTAAAAAAAAATTAAGTTTCTAGGTGGTCTGGTTCTCGAGATATACATAAAAACGTCAGCCGCCCCCCCGACTGTTAAATCTTTCTTTAAACAGTACTGTATAGCACTTCGTAGCTTTAACCCTGCCCGTTCAGGATTGCAGCCAATCAGGGATTGTGTTTCAGTTTCATTGACCTTAGGCAGTGTCTAGAAAACAAAATGGTGGTTTCACCCCCTGTTTATCTGAAAATCTCATAAATTGGGTAAGTATATACATTTCAGTTTTTTTTCCTCTTGTGTGCAGGAGTCAGATCTTGGGCAGCGTTTTGAAAACTTTCCCAATGCTTGCTTTTTGTAAAAGCAATGCTAATCCCATACGCCCAGAGTAAATCCCATTGAATTCAATAGGACTTACTTTTGAGTAGACATGGTTATGAATGTGCTGAAAATCAATGGGACTTTGGAGTGAATGTAAAAAAGAATTGTGTTTGTGCCCTCCAGTCCTATTTTAAAGCAAGTAGGCAGGGCTTACTTAGGTATTACAGTTTTTATTCTGTAGGAAAGTAATACTGATTTTTTTAAAACTAATACTGATTTTTCTGCCATGACCAACTGGTTTGACAATAAACTATTATATGGGCTGTATGTATTTGTACATCTGCAGTGTCTGCGTGTGCGTGTGCGTGTATGGAATCTTTCTGACACCCCTGTGAGGTAGGGTTGGAAACCAAGGCAGCTCACAACAAGAAATAAAGCCATTTAAAATCCAATAACCATAAAAACAAGTATAAACAGTCGCAAAACAGCGTAAAGTGGCATGATTAGGAATTTTGGGTTGTGTGAATGAAGTTGCTTATCATTTGAAGTTGCATTTCTGTCCCTGTTTGAGTAAGCCCCACTGAATACGCTGGGACTTAGGATTGCACTATAAATATCTTTACAGTTTGTGTAAATAATAAATATATTTGATAGTCATGCTTTTATATAAATATTTCTTCATTTATCATATTTTTGGTTGTGAGATGCTTAGTTTTCTGCCTTACTCATAGGAATCTTGTTGTGGTTGGTATGGTATTACACTTAGGAAAGTGTGACTGCCTTTTGTGTTGTTTTTTTCCTATTTGCATTTCACTTATCTTTAACCTCACTCCGTTACAGCCATAGAAGCAACAGCAGCATATGCAAGATAATTAACTCCCATTAGTGATAAGAACAAGAATTTATAATTATTATTTCAATTAAAACAAGAGGCTTATCAATACTTTGAAGAGGACCAGATATTTATTTTCTTTCTGAGCCCAGGACAGGGTCTTTCATGATGCCCGGGGGGGGGGAGCAGGAGAGTAGTCCATAAGACAGACATCCTGGCATTGGTAATCTAATTAGCAAGGTATGTGTGGGGTTGTTGCACACTTCCAGGCCCGATTTCATTTTGAGTATGGAGGTGGAACCTGTGTAGATGTGGTTGATCAAAGGGAGAAGAAATTTTGAGTTAAGCAAAGCTCTGCTTTTATAAAACCTAAGAAACATACAGATACTTTGAATGTCTGAGTGCCTGCACCAGTGGAATACTGGAGGAACTTGTAAAGCTTGCTGCAACAGTATTTACAACTGAGCATGTGGTGTGAAAGACTCCTTTTCCTAACATTTTGGCTTCTTGTTTTTCTCCACCCACCACATCTTTGAAATATATCGTATATGGTTAACCGTACTGTTGCCCTGACTTACTTTATGTTTGTTGCTATTTTGTGTTTTTATTATGTTTTTATATTGATTGTGTATTTTTATTGTTTTTATTATATTTGTAAGCTGTGCTGAGCTCTGTTTTTAACAGCAAAAGGGCAGGATATAAATTCTCTTAATCAATCAATAAATACTCCATAGTGTTGGAAACTAGAGTCTAGGCATTTAAGGCTAAAAATGTTGCTTTTAAAAAAAAGATTTCTCACATCTTTCCCCAGTTTTTGGTGGTAATTCCTAGGCACAAAAACAAAACAACTGGACAATCCAAGTATTAATATGAAAATATTTGCATAATATGCACATAATATGCACATAATATGCACATAATATGCACATAATTTGCATAATATGCAAATACTTTACATAATATGCAAATTAACCTGCCCGGATTTGTGGAACTGGAATATGGCAACCCTAATCAGGCAGAGGTCAGGTTCCAGCAAGGTAAGGTTAGACAAAGCAGAGAGTAGGCCCAGATAAGCAAAGTCAAGGTCCAAAAGGCAAACAAGCAAGTTGGCTAGCTCCAAGTGCTGCCTACACAGGCTTGTATGTTCCTCCAGTAGCCAGCAAACCCAAACTCAGGTTATACCCCCACCACACATTTAAAGCACTCTAATATCATTAGAATGTGAGGTGAAAGCTGCTCTTAAAATACTTGGAAGAAACAAATCACCAGGAACAGATGGCATACCAATACATTTGCTGCAAGATACTGAGACTGAATCTGTCCAAATTTTGACAAAAAATTGTCAACAAATATGGAAGACTAAACAATGGCCCACACTGGAAGTGTTCCGTATACATCCCAATTCCAAAGAAAGGGGATCCTAGGGAATGCAGTAATTATCAAACTATTGCCTTAGTATCCCAAGCAAGTAAAGTAATGCTCAAGATTCTACAACAAAGGCTCTTACCATGTATGGAGCGAGAAATGTCAGATGTTCAAGCTGGATTTAGAAAGGGAAGAGGCACCACAGATCATATTGCAAACATAAGTTGGATAATGGAATGGACCAAGGAATTTCAGAAGAAAATCACCCTGTGCTTTATAGATTACAGCAAAGCCTTTGACTGTGTAGATCATGAAAAACTATGGAGGCCCGGACAGCAATAACTAGAGCTAGGGCCTTCTCAGTGGTGGCCCCCGAATTATGGAACGCCCTACCTGACGAGATACGCCTGGCGCCTTCTTTGTTATCTTTTCGGCGCCAGGTAAAGACCTACCTCTTTGCCCAGGCATTTTAAATTTAATTTTCATTTATTTTAATTTTAATCTTTTGTCTTAATTTTGTTTTTAAAAATGTTTTCTATTGTATTGTACTCATACCCACATGTATTTTAATCTGTTTTCACCCTGTTGTACACCGCCCTGAGAGCTTGTTGCTATAGGGCGGTCTAAAAATGTAATAAAATAAATAAATAAAATGCTTTAAAAGAAATGGGGGTGCCACAACATCTGATTATCCTGATGCGCAACCTATACTCTGGACAAGAGGCTACTGTAAGGACAGAATACGGAGAAACCGATTGGTTCCCCATCGGAAAGGGTGCAAGACAAGGGTGTATTTTGTCACCCTATTTGTTGAATCTATACGCAGAACATATCATACAGAAAGCGGGATTGGACCAAGATGAAGGTGTGAAAATTGGAGGGAGAAATATCAATAATTTAAGATATGCAGATGATACGATACTACTAGGAGAAACCAGTAATGATTTAAAACAAATGCTGATGAAAGTTAAAGAGGAAAGCACAAAAGCAGGACTACAGCTGAACGTCAAAAGACTAAAGTAATGACAAGAGAAGATTTATGTAAGTTTAAAGTTGACTATGAGGACATTGAACTTGTCAAAGATTATCAATACCTCGGCACAGTCATTAACCAAAATGGAGACAATAGTTAAGAAATCAGAAGAAGGCTAGGACTGGGGAGGGCAGCTGTGAGAGACCTAGAAAAGGTCCTCAAATGCAAAGATGTATCACTGAACACCAAAGTCAGGATCATTCAGACTATGGTATTCCCAATCTCTATGTATGGATGTGAAAGTTGGACAGTGAAAAAAGCAGATAAGAGGAAAATCAACTCATTTGAAATGTGGTGTTGGAGGAGAGCTTTGCACATACCATGGACTGCGAAAAAGACAATTGGGTGTTAGAACAAATTAAACCCCAACTGTCACTAGAAGCTAAAATGATGAAACTGAGGTTATCATACTTTGGACACAACATGAGAAGACATGATTCACTGGAAAAGACCATAATGCTGGGAAAAACAGAAGGGAGTAGAAAAAGAGGAAGGTCAAACAAGAGATGGATTGATTCCATCAAGGAAGCCACAGACCTGAACTTACAAGATCTGAACAGGGTGGTTCATGACAGATGCTATTGGAGGTCGCTGATTCATAGGGTTGCCATAAGTCGTAATCAACTTGAAGGGACATAATGGCAACAATATCATTTTAACAGTCATGGCAACTCACCCCCCTCCCAAGATCTTGGGCACTGTAATTTGTTAAGGGTGCTGGGAATTGTTGCTATTTTGAAGGGCAAACTACATTTCCCAGGATTCTTTGGGGGAAGCTGAAAAAGTGGTATAAGAGTGCTTTAAATGTATGGTGTGGACGTGACCTGAATCTCACATAGGACTTCAGCTTCCTCTGAGCAGTTAGCCAAAACCCTAGTGAATGGAGCCTCTTACTCTTAAAGGGGCCCATCCTGTTTTAGTAACCATTGAGCCTGAGAGGATGTCAGAAGAGGCTGGGATCAACTCTGGCCTCTGAGATGGAGTCCTTCGATTCTGAGAAAGGCAATGTGACCTCTTCTGGCCAGACAGCCACTGTCATCATGGGCTCATCTGAAGAGGCTGGGACTCCTGAAGAGGCAGGCACATCAAAGGTTGGTTCTGAGGGCAAATTCTCCCTCCTCAAGTCTGATATGTCCTCTGGATCTATAGCCTCTGCCCTTGAGGATGGGGAATCAGAGCACGACAATAATCACGACAATAATCCAACCATTATGTTTTTAATCTAATTTATGAAATATATATGAGCCCTCTTTTTCTTTAGGCATCTGGGACTTTGGAGCTAACATGTACCATCCTATGAAGATGGGTGGGGGCTGCTCCAGGTAAACATGTGCTGTGAACCCTGCTGAGGAGAAAGCTGTTTGGTCCTGGGGCTTTGGAGCTGGGGAATGGTGAGTTAGAAAAGGGTTAAGCACTCCATCCACTTGCCAATTCTCTGTTAACAAACACCACCACCATTCTCCAACACTCCTTTTTCTTTTAAAAATATGTTGGGACCCCACTACCTGCATTTAAGTGTAACCTGCAGTTGGGCCCTCATTCCCCTCCCTCATTTGTTTTCAGAAATCAAGAGCTCTCCTCTCCCCATTCTTTTCCTTTTTTATCTCCCCCACCCCCAAAGCACCTTTCCCCCTATAGGCTATGTAATATGCCAACACACTCTGCTGTGATTGCAAAATAATATTATATTACAAAATCCAAGTTTCTGAGCTTGGGTGACAGCGGGAATGGAGGTGACATTTATAAATACTTTATTAAGAATTAAATGATTAATTGACATTGCTCTTTTCTTAATAGACTGGGGCTACAATGCAGGATCATTATGGAAATGCCGTGAATGCTTATTGGAAAGTGAAGGCCTTTATTCACCAGCTACAACTCAGGCCTGTTTTGCACTCAGACTTATCAAAGAATGAAAGTTAGAGAGGGGTTGTCAAGTCTCCTGATTTTATCTCCAGTTTTGACAGCAGGCCCTGCTTTAGGAAGAAGTTTACACACATGATTCACATTTTGCTTTCTCTGTGGCCATGGCTCTAAAGCAGGGCCGGAGAACCTGTGGTCCTCAAGATGTTGTTGGACATCAGCCCCAGTCAGCATAGCCAATGATATGAGGGGTGAGAAGGGATGATATGAGGGATGAACATCTGGAGGGCTACAGTTTCCCCATCCTAAAGTAACTATTTTCACATATGACATTTAAAACAGATCTTTCTTCAGCTGGGTTTGTAACGGAATATAAAACTGTAAAAATATGGAATTGGGCAGAATCCTAATTTGTCAAACCAAGGCTCTTCCTTCCCCTCCCCATCACATATACAAAGCATGATCAAAAAATTAACATATATCAAGGGTAGCCAATGTGGTATATGCAAGATGTTGTTCGCCAAGCTAACCATGATTCGCCACCTAATATTCCAGTGTAGGGCTTTTGACTCAGACAAATATTTCTCATCCCAACCAGCAGGGGGTAGTGCTGATTCATCTCCCACATGGCAGGCTCACTATATAGCATGATATACAATATCTTGCGTGGTGTGGGGTAGGGGAGGAGAGATAGAATGCTTAAGATTGCAGGAAAAGTCCTTTCCACTGTATCTGATTTTTACCATCCCTGTTGGGGTAATAGAAGCATTTAAAAAGAAACATGAATTGTGCCGTTTATTATGCAGTAATTTCCAGCCATTGGCCATAAGGCCTTGCCCTCTTGGAGTCTAGTAGGTGTTAGGTTAGGAGAGAGGGGGCACTGATATCACCCACATTTATTGAGACACTTGTCCTGGGCTGTCAGCATTTTCAACAAAGGGTCAAAGGCTTTACCTGCTGGGCAGGATGCCTGGGGGGAGGGATCCCTTGTAGCTGTTACAAGCTGATTTCTGGCCTTGCAGCAGCTCTCCAGCAGACAGCGGGAGGGTGAATAGATGGTGGGGGGCAGGGGAAGAAGAGAGATTAATTAGCAATTAATGGACTCTAAGGCAGAGCTTTGAGTGCATTCATTTGCATAAAGAGAAGGGTAATGAACAGCCCTCCCGCGCAGCAAGCAGGACTGGGCTTTTCGTTTTATTTGGACAAGAAGAATGTGACAGGAGGAATAAGTGCATAGCTTGCATCTGAAATGTAAGTAAGTCTCAATGCTCAGAAAAGACTCACTAGGCAAAATCTACCAGGAGTTTCCCTCTTCAAGACCTGCATGGGGACGGTACTTGCAGCAGACACTTGTTCAGGCCCTAGATCAGTGGTGGGGAACTTCCAGACGACTGGCCTAATTAGGCCTAGCATGGGTCCCAATTTGGCCCACAAGTCTGTTTCCTGCAAACCATGCCCCCCTGACCCACATCTGATGTCATATGTGATGTCAGTGGTGAGATAGGTACAGATAAGGTTACAAAGGAACAAATGGGAGTTGAAAGTGAGCTCCCAGTTGTTCTTTTGCAAGCGAGGCTCCCTGTCAGTGTTAATCAGCTGACTGTCCTTACAGGGAGAGTCCTGCCCCCAAGGATTCGGCTGCACTAGGGAGTGCTCTGTCCTATGATACTGAAACATCATAGGATATTAGGAGCACATCCCATCATAGGATGTTTATATCCTTGGATTTTGGAAAATGTTTTACAATTTTCAGCAATAGTGGGGGGTATATTTGTGTTGGAAGTGGGGCAAAAGCAACTCCTGTTTGGGTTCTTTTGTTTGTGTTCCAGAAGGAAGATAGAGTTAGGGTCCTCCAGCTGGCTAGGCTTGCCTACCTTTACCTCTGCTTTTCTCTACCTAACTTCCTTCCGTTGTAAACTGATATGCTCATGGAAGCTGACCTGCCCCTCCTTCCTTTGTCCTCTTTTTCGACTGTCCAAGGAGAGAGGAGACATCTTTGTCTTGGCTATCTCTCCTGAGCCATGAGGGCAATGCCCACATTTGGGCATTGCACCTCCATCTGAGTTAGTTAGAACTAGGTATGCCTTTCCTACCTACTATGTATGTCTATAAATAAAGTAGCTTTTCTTATTTTACTAAGTCTTAAGTCTCAGTGATCTCAATGCAGAGTAAAAGGCTGCTACTTAGGTAAATACACACACTGGCACACACGTATCTCAAACCGTTGACGATCTCTGCACATATATATACAAATTTACATAACAATTTGAAACTCTCTCAGAAGATATTATGAGGAGAACTTTGGGAAACATTAATATCAGCTCAAGTTTCAGTTTTTATGCCGCACTCTGCCTTGGAACACTATCCCATTACCCTAGATCAGAATTAGCCAATGTAGTGCCCTCCAGTTGTTGTGGATTACACAACTCTAATCAGACCCAGCCAGCCTGGCCTATACTGGGGAACAGTGAAAGCTGTCCCATTATGGAAAAAGGAGCACTGCCTCACTAACCTCAGTCTGACCTCAGCATAGTGGCACCAGCCTTCCTTCCTACATGCAATAGTCCAGGGGTGGCATTGCCTGCCAGCTTCCTTCACAAAACTTGAATTAGTTGGCTCTAGCTGTCATTGGCTCTGGCTCCACCTACTGTTGGGCTCCCTCCCTTCTGCCCTACCAGTCTCAAAGGGCAGCAATCACCATTGGCCAGTGATGGTGGGAGCTGGAGTCCAGAACATCTGGGAGGCACCATGTCGGGTATCCCTGTCCTGGATAGTAGGATATTGACTGTAGACAGAGGAAATGTGTCATTGTACTGAAGCTGAGCCCAAATGTCTCAGAAGATTGAGCTTTGGTATGATGACACCTTTTCTGTCATCAGAATCCATTTTTTTCTGCAAAAACCTCTGCATTTTTAAAATTGTTCTCATCCTTTGAGGAAAGGACACTTTGCAGAATTTTCTCTGAATATTTTCCACCATGTTTGGGTTGTTTTGTGTGTGTGTGACAGCTGCCATATCTCCCTCTAACACCCTCTCCCCCCAATACCCTGGAACATGGCAAGTTCTAGGCATTATGAAGTATGCAAAACAGTGGCCACGATGCCCACATAGTTGCTGCTGCTGCTGCTGCTGCTGCTGCTGCTGCTGCTGCTGCCTGGGGGTAAAAGAAAGAAACTGTGCTATTGCCACTGCCAATGGTGAGCTCCACCCAAAAGAAACTGTTGCAGAATGTCTCCTCCCTCTTTCTCCTTTTTGTTCCATGTCAGTTTCTCACATACACAGACATAGGTGCATTCCAGGTCTTTTAAACATTTTATTTTAATAAAAGCATGCAAATTTTAGACACATTCTGTCCTTAAACATACACCTTTTTGCATGTCTTCCAATAAATTTCCTCTTAAAATACACATTTTTGGACTATTTCCCCCCTCTTAAAATACGCATTTGGGGGCATATTTTGCACCACAAAATTCGGAGGATGTGTGTTCCAATCTGCGGGTAATGCCAAGACTGGTGGATTCGGTCCATTCACTTTAAAGGAGGTTCAAGCAGATTTATCTTCCAAGCCTATCCTGGAGAAATTTGGTGAAATGGTCTCCCCAATTTTTCTGCCTACAAATAGGGTGGAGGGTTTCAAGAGGCCATATACATATGGCTCTAGTTGAAACCCACTGGCATTGTGCTGGCCTGGCAATTTCATAATTACACAACCACACACTATCGCTCTGAGTCTTCCCACCCCTTTAAAACTCTGCCCATCACATACAGACTACTTAACACAGCCTTTAGATGCCTTACTGTTATCCATTAACAAACACCGTCCCCTTTATTCCCACAAATATTTACACTTTCCTTCATGGTGCTGTCATTACATGTTTGGAGATACTTTTTTTTTTTTGCAGTACAGATCCAAATCGTAGTTGAACATGTCATGCATATTATTGTCCGCAACAGCATTTGTTGTGCATCATGACCCTGATTTAAAAGACCAAACAAATCTCTAAACAGTATAAGGAAGATCTGAATAATTGCTGCACGTTGCATGCACAAACTGGTGTAACTGCATGTCGTCATGCGCAATACTTTTATGGGGGGGGGTTGATTGCGACTCCATCAGTAATATTCTCTAAGATTCTGCTGCCTACTCAAGGTACTTATCTACTGCAAAGTCTGTGGAGTTTTCATATGAGGCGCAGAAAATCGGATATACAACATCCCTATACCTCCAGCCAATTACAGCCAGCATTGTGTGACTTCAATATCCTACTGCAGGGGTGGCTCCAGATGGTGTTGGACTTGACCGTTGGTCATGCTAGCTGAGGCTAATGGGAGTTGGAGTCCAATGACATCTGGAGGGCTACAGATTCCCTATCACTAGATAGTATGCACACAGTTGTGCCATAGTGGAACCAGTGTGCAAGCATCAGTGTGATGAAAGGACCCTTTTTCACAGTTATAGTAGCTGTCACCAGAGGGTGCCATTGTAGTATTCTTACCATTTCTTTTTCCTCTGTCTTTGTGTTCCAGCTAAAGTCACCAAATTTTGCCCTAAGTGAAATGTTGAGAAGAACATTTATGTTCCATCTCAGGAAAATGAAATGGAAATCGACTGTCTTCAAGTCGATTCTGACTTATGGTGACCCTATGAATAGGGTTTTCATGGTAAGCGGTATTCAGAAGTGGTTTACCATTGCCTTCCTCTGAGGCTGAGAGGCAGTGACTGGGCCAAGGTCACCCAGTGAACTTCATGGCTGTGTGGGGATTCAAACCCTGGTCTCCCAGGTCGTAGTCCAACACTCTAACCACTACACTACACTGGCTGTCCTCAGAAAAATAGCTGCAAGAATTTCAAGGGAACCTAAAATAATTTTTTGATTAGCAAAAAATAGCCTTTTGGGAGGGAGGGGGGAGACATTTCGATGTGCTATCAAATTTTGCCTGAAATGAAATGTGAGGCATATTTGGTGGTTCCTGGTTCCCATGCAGGTGAAACATCCAAGGAATGCCAAAGGACATTAAAAGAATTTCGATAAGATGAACAATATGTCTCAGTAGAGCTGCTTTGGCACACTCTAGTTCCAGCCAGTGGCGACTCTGGAGATCCACTTGTGATATTCTTGGGATTTGGCCAAAGGGACCAACAAATTAATCCATTTCCTAAACTTATACTCACTTGAGACAGAGCTGCTTCCTAAGGAACATAAAACAGACCTGTCCTAATGTGCCTGAACGGTGCATCCTTGTTGCTATTTAAGAGGTTGCTTAACATCAGGATTGAACAGCAGAGATCTAGATTTGGATTGAAATTGAAGAAGGATTTGGGCCACCCAGTCACTCTCAACCTCATTTCTTTGTTTGTAACATGGAATAATAGTGAATAACAAAACAGGACTGTTTTGGGGAGATACCATGACAAGCTACATGACAGATTATAGGGTAAATGTTGACTGTTGTGTTTTTCTCTTAGAATCCTCAAAGCAATTGACTGATTGAGCTATTGTGATGTCATGGAATGTTCACAAACATTGTTATTGCTGATTAGTATGTATTTGTCACATTTATACCCTATATGTTAATATCTGATAATGGGCTGGTATAAAGCAACTTCGTGGGATTCTTTGTTTTTGTACATTACCAGCGTGCATTTCTCTGATGGCTGTCAATGTCATTGTCTGACTCGAAGACACAACCTGTTACTTTCAGAGCTATTGCTGCTCCACATTTTGCTAGACTTTCACCACAGAACAGTGATCAGAAAATGAAAGGGTGCAATGAAATAGAACAGTGGGGCTGGTTTACCCATTATAAGCTGATACAGGGAAGGCCGGCCCTCTTTCCTATGAATGCACAGGTTCAAAGGTTCTTGCTTTCTCCTTTTATCCATATCTACTCAGAGTCCTTATGTGAATGTAAGCTCACCTAAGCTCATAGATTTTCAACAGCAGTCATTGAAAGTAGATGGATTAATCAACAGAGACCCCACCCAAGGATTTTTGGATCTTGGGAAGTTCCAGAAATTTTCTAATTGGTAGTCAGACTTCTAATACTGTATATGCTTTTTATTCATATCTTGCACACTACAACTATTAAAATGCATTCTAAGTAGCCTTAGCCATCATAGCAGAAACAGAAAATAAGAATACAAATCAGCAAGGAAGAGGTTGCTGTATAATATCAAAGACCTTGAAGGCACAACTTGTTTACTTTGGTTACAATAGATGAAAGGACTGAGTTAAACTCAAAAGTCTTGTTACAGAGCCACAGTTACAAAGTACATGGAAATACATCTCACCCATCAGATGACATAGATGGCATATTGCTCCTGCATTCTTTGACCTATCTCAAATCAGAGATGGGTACCCATCTTAGTGGGGCTTGGATTTTTATATACTTTTTTAAAAAAATCAGAGAGGGGGCATTTCCCCATGACTTTATCAGCTGCCTTCTCTCCATGCTGCCTTTCCTTGCTATCTACCAGAGATAGCAAGTGTGACTAGCTAAACCTTTTGTCAACAACTAGTTGACTTAACTAGGTAACTTAACCAAGTGTGCCTCTCTGATGGTTCTGGTTACTACATCTCTTTCAAACTCACCAAAAAATGGAATGCCTTAAATGGTGTTAAATTATGTTAAATGGTTAAATGCAGCTGCTTATTATGATATCAAATGTTATCAGATGTTTACGAGTCTCTCTGAATATTTGGCCATCTTCCCAGACATCATAACTTTGTTCCCAGATCCCTTATCTTCCTCCACTCTGTCGTGAAACTTTCATAGAGACTCACTGCTGTACACAGGAGGGGGAGGAGCAGAGAAAGCCTTTTAAAAAATAACTTTTTTTGCTCTTTTGCAATACATACACTAAAAAATAAGCAAACTACTTAGCAATACCAGCAATAATAAATACTTTAAAAACCTGTATGGGATCAAGCTCATTACAAAGCACTGCATCTGTGCCTCTCCAGTGACTTGTGTGGCCCTAAAGAAAATTGGCAGGCACCAAAGAGCACAGCGTTGCTTCGCATCCAGGCAAGCCTCTAATGGCCTCTGTCTAGGCCAGCCTTCGTCGACCTGATGCACCACAAGTCCCATCAGCTCTAGCCAGCATGAAGGCACCAGGTTAGTGAAGGCTAGTCTTGGTGCTATGCTTGCATGAAACGAACAGGTCTCTCTGTTCTCATCAGCTGTACTGCCTCCTCCTCCTTCTCCTCCAATCAGTACTCGACAGCAGAATGATGATGATGATGCAGAAGAGATACAACTAGAAATGTCACAGTTTGCAGCCCAGTCTACACTCTGCACTACAAACCTGTATGCGTTTTATATAGAATGGAAACACATATTCTCCTACTTCTAGGTATATTTACAGAAATAGTATTATTCACAATGTATATTGTGACTGTGCATTTCCAGTGTTTGTTTTCAGGCAGCAAATAGCAATATAACATAACCTAAAAGAAATGTGTGTTATTTTTTAACTCTTTGAATACTATTTATTGCCATTATTCCCCCAGGCTTCTTATTTCTGGGTTAGTCAGACTGGTGAATTCAGCCAATCAGGGGGCTTCATAGTGAAGAGCAAAGAGGATGACATGTAGGGAGGTGCTAGAAGTCAGCCAAATTTTCCATTAATTCATTTATTCTCTATGACTGCGGATTGAATTTTTATGTAGTGATTTTCTGTGGCTATTTTCAAAAAAACCCACCTTTAAAATAACTATAAAAATGATAATTTTATTGATATTTCCTCTCATTTATTGATATTTCTTTTCAAAATATTGATATTTCCTTTTGAAATATTATTTCCTTAATTAATATCAATATTTCTTGTGAGGGGGAAAAGCAGATTGATAAAAGCAGTGGCTATTGGACAAAGAATTAACTGAAATCAATACCAGCCAGGTCAATGGAATGCTGTTGAACCTGCACTGGCCAACAGATCCCATCCCTAATGACATGACAACCCTATGTAGCCAGTCAGATGTGGGTCACTGAGGGCAAGTGAAATCAATTGAGAATGAGAGCAAGAAAAGGCAATGTAAATGAAATTGCGAACAGTTTCATAAGGATTGCTGAAAAATTGAGCTGTTTCTTTAAAACAATCCTGAAACGTTCATGAAAACCCTAATTACTTATAACACTTTGACATGGTCCCTCCCTCTAGAAGTATCACAGAAAGGGTTTTTTTGGTGAGGAAAGAGCAGTGAGGTTTTTTGTGTTCTTGCTACCTTCCCTTCTGCAAAGCTGGCTGGTGGATTTTCCGGGGAGAGAGAGAATGACTATTAAACCAGCCTTAGCTTGCAGGCCAAATATGGCTTGGGATTATGAAAGAAACAGGAAATATCTCAGGATCTAAAAGCAATAATCTTACCTTGAAGGGTAGCTATGCTTTAAATTCTTCCTAGAGCCCTGACACTTTCAAAGGTTATATCACCCTGCAATCCATATATTCAAAGCTCAAGCACCCAGCCAGATTTACCACTTTGATTTCCTTTCTGTGGTCACATTAACAGTTAATGAGAAATTAGGCATTTAACACACCTGTGAATTATTTAGCACAAAGGATAGTGGAAATGGGTCTTGAATCTTAAAGATTCCTCCCTGAAAATGGAGCTGGGGTGGGGGTGGGGTGGGGGTTGTAATAGTGAGTTAAACCTTGCTTAACACAGCCTGTACAGTTTTATTATTTGAGGAGAGAACTTGGACTATTCTTACCAGAGTTCAGGGACATGAAAACAGAGGTACTATGTGGTGTATTCCTGTGACAACTGTTGAAGAACTGAAACAGCTCAAATTCAACTTTCACAACAGACTCCCACAAAACCTTGGTGGTGCTGAATGTCATGAGACTGACTCTTCACAATCTAAATTATCCCAGGAGCTGTTGTTAGCTCCTTCCCCCCCCCAAAAAAGAGACCTATATTTCCCCCATAGCACTGCCAACAGTGCTTTGTGTATGTTGGAGGATATAGATTATAGAAGGCTGTCCCTGGGATAGGGATGGGTGAAAATTTCAATTCAGTTTGCATTTCAATCAGAATTTATCAAATTTGCAATTTCTGAAACAATATGAGAACTGAGCTGTCCTTTGAAATTTGCATTTATTAGAATTTTGGGATGCAGTTCGCCAACTAAACAACATTTACCAACATGCATATATTAGGGGAAATATGCATAAAAATGAATACATGAGTGAAAATAACATGCAAAAAGGCATAAAATGATGAGAAACGGCCTGCAAAAATGCGTACCTCTGTCAAAACTGCCTACAAAAATGTGTTTAGAGAAATTTGCACTAAAATGATGGAGAATTTTCATGAGCATTAAAAAAAATTTTTTTTTGCAGGTCACTGTAGAAATGTAGAGAACTGAATTTAACATTGGAAAAATGAGAAACTGAGAGAACCAAAACAGCCAGATCTTTCCGTCCCGACCCTTCGGATGCCTTCCTGGTCCCAACCTTGTCATTGTTTTGGCACCAGGCAAAGACGTTTTTGTTTTCCTGGGCACTTGGGGCAGCATCAATGATATTATATTGTAAAACATGTTTTTAATCTGCTTTGTTCTTTTATTGCATTTTTTGGAAAAATGGAAATGGACGGCCTTCAAGTCAATCCTGACTTATGGTGACCCTATGAATAGGGTTTTCATGGCGGTATTCAGAGGGGGTTTACCATTGCCTTCCTCTGAGGCTGAGAGGCAGTGACTGGCCCAAGGTCACCCAGTGAGCTTCATGGCCGTGTCATGATTCAAACCCTGGTCTCCCAGGTCGTAGTCCAACCCTCTAACCACTACACCACACTGGCTCTCATTTACTTGCCTCTAAATTGCTTTGGGACTTTTCAGTGGGATGAGTTATATACATTTAATAACCCTAACCTAACCTAGATCCCTTTGCCCAGCACCTTTCTGCGAATTAGATTCAGCACCTTCCTGCAACTGTTTTTAAATAAATAGAAAAATGCTGGGATATCCGATCGTGGATCTTCTGTATAATGAGTCATTTGAAGTGGAGGCCCCGCCAACCCCAGTCTGCCCTCAGCCAGCCCCATCTGCCTGCTTTCTTACTTGCATTCAGTCCAGGGAGTGGCAATACTTGTTGGCTTCCTTCTCCTTAGTTTCAGTCTTGCCCTTGTAAAAGCCAGCAGAAAGAAAGGTAGAATTAGTAGGCTTTGCCTGGCTGTCACTGGCCCTGGCCCTGGCTCTGACTCTACCTACTACTGGTCTCCTTGTCTTGTGCCCTCCCAGTTCAAAGAGCATGCACCACCACAGGTAGTTTCATTCCAAGGCCATGGACTTCAGTAGAGAAAGTGAAGAAGAAGGGTTTCGAGGGGATGATATCCAGGTACTAGGATTGACAGGCACCATGCAAATCAGGATATAAGGGGAGTTATAAGATGGGTTTTGCAAGTGGTCCGTGGATTGGCAACTTGCTCCTGGGTTGCTTCCTTCCTTTTTTTTTGAGAATTGACATTCATTGTTCATTCAGTTATTGCAGAGAAAATGTTTTTAAAGAGAGAATCTCCCCTTATGGAGAGGGGGTTTCTCTTGTTTCTTGCTTGTGCCCTCCTTTCCCAAGAAGCTTCTCAGGATTATCCTGTCCTTTTTCTCCTTCCCTTCCTGGCAGCCGTCTTTAGTTCTGTCCATCAGCAAATGCACTGATGGCGTGTTCTCTTTTTAAATGTGAATTACTCCTCTCCTTTCCAACTCCTTTCCTTTTTGTGGTCTTGCTTTGTTAGATTGCAAACTGTCAGCTCTACACTGCATCAGCAGTGTCAGGGGGGGCTGGAAATGCCTGGGTCTTTGGCAGGGGAGGAAAGTCCTTAGCCAGCAGTTGGGTTGTAAATCTGCCAGGCCTATCCGAAGCATACTTGCCGAGTCAGAAGTCCAGAAGCGAGGTCAGTGGAGGTCCGGGATCAATTGCCAAGGAGGTCAGTCAAAGAGATGCTGCAGGGAAACTAGGTCTACACAAAGCCACGCCTGACGTTGCAGTCAGCAACAGGCTGCAGCCAAGGTGTGCCTTATAAAGAGCAGGATGGACAGCAGGTGTGAGCCCTCAGCGTTTGGGCCTTAAGGAGACAGGCCTGCCTCTCTTCTGCCTGACCTTCTGCTGTCTATGTTCTGCAGGTGAGGGGGGAGTATCCTGTTCACTGTCTGTGTCTGGCTGCAGGGCCTCTGCTGTCCCTGGGGTGCTCTGCAGCTGAGGGGCAGAAGGAGCTGGATTCTCAGGAGGCTCCTCCGTGTCTCCTGCTGCTCCTGGGTCTGCTGCTGTTACTCCTGAGTCGTCCTCATCTGAGGAGTCCTCTGACGGGGCCATGACACAAGCCATCAGCGGGGGCTTGTTTCTCTTTCTGAATTTGTACAGCTTCTAGCACAACATTAAGCACTTTATTATTAGTAGTAATAGTGATGGTGAAGGAAAGGGGCATGTAGGAGGAGCTTGGGTGGGCAGAGTTTTAGGAGTCACCAGGCTCCTTTATAGCTCAAGCATTTCTAACTCTCTTACGGTCTAGACTTGTGGTTTCCAAATTGTTTCCTCAACGGACCACTTGAAAATTGCTTGATGGTCTTGGTGGACCACTTAGTGATTGTTTTGCCTGCTGTAGCAATTGTAATGTGCTGTGCTCAGTGTTGTATGATTTTTACTGATATTTCTATTGCTTCTTTTATTTCTTATATTGCATATTATTGTATCACAATTTGCATTCCATAGAATTCATAGTGTAATGCAGTAAAATTAAAATAAAATAAAAAAACCAATAAAATACAATTAAAAATCTATATAGACCACAGTTTGAGAATCCCTGGACTAGACAGTTATGAATAGTACCTTGTATAATTTTGGACTGTAAGCTCCTTGGGACAGGGACTTGTCCTGTTGTACTCCTAAAGCAGGGGTGACCAACAGGATGCCCTCTAGATGTTGTTGTTGGACTACTACTCTCATCAGCCACCTAGCCGATGCTCAGGGATGGTGGGAGTTGTAGTCCAACAATAAATGGTGCTATATAAATAATAATAACAACAGTAAACAATGGACCTAAGGCAGAATTTAGACTTGGTGGCTTGCTGGGAGATGAGTCATTGGTTCACACAGAAACAGCTCAAAGATGTCACTATTTTTGGACTCCTCCATATGAGCCCAGGGCTACTCTTGGAATTTCCCTGGTCCTTTTATTCTTTTGTGTCAAGTATGGACATGCTGAATGTTATGTTCTCCTTTCAACAAATCCTCATTTCAGTTAATCAATAAATAAATCTCTGCATGTCTGCTTCTGATCTTCTTGCCATCGCCAGCTAGGAGGAGACTTTCTCTCTTCCCCTTCCCACCTCCCACCATCAAGGAAAATGCAGATTTATGGCAGATCTTCTTGCTCCAAGGCCTGAGAGCCACCCTTCCCCAAAGCATTCCAACTCCTGCCTGTATTGAGTGTTGGCAGCACTGGGTTCCCCCCCCCCTTGGGAATTTCACACAAGAGCCCCGACTGGGAAAACATCCAGGGCTGGGAGATGTGTTTGCATTTTTACATTTTCTGCCAACATAAATTTCTATTGCTTGATCCCACCGTTCTCAGAATGCAATTTTTAATGGAAGGAGGACGAAGGAAACATTTGAACATTGGAGCACTTCCCCAGAATGGTCCAGTTGTGCCATATGTATTCATGTATACTATATTCATTATCATAATAATCCTTATGATCTGGGTGTGTGCATGGGGTGGAAACAGAAAGATGCTGAATCCAAAAGACAGGATGGCCGTGTGTACTGACTTTATAGAGTTCTCTATTTGCAGGCCAAGTTCAGTTTAACAATACACAGAAAGGGGGCCTTGAATTGCCCATCAACTGTTAGCACCTGGAACAGCAAGGTGGAGCAGGCACACGGGTCCCGCGGTCACAGTTGTCCCTGCTATGGTGAGATGCATTGGCTTTCTATTTGTGTCAGAGTAATTGTTTCTAGATATGCATCTATACATTTTAATTAGCATGTGGACATTTTATGCAAATCAGGGGCTCCTCTTTTCTCCCCCTTTTTGGCAATGCATTTCCTCTTGTTTTGACAATGCAGAATTAATCCCTTTCGAAGAGACAGTGGCTTTTCTAAGGCCACTCTGTGAGTTTATAGGTAAGCTGCGAGATTTGTCCCAGGAACATTTCTGCTCTTCAGCATCTTAGCTCCTCTATTACACTGGCACACAGATGGAATGGCCCGGCTGCTTCGTAACTGTGCTGCCGCTGGGCTAGCAGGCCAGGCACCCATCTAGGACGAGGCCTGCAACAGAGACAGAGCAGCTGTGGAAAGGCGGTTGGCCACTAAGATGGTGAAAGCAGCAGCAGCAGCAGGGAAAAAAAGCATTGCTTACCAGGAAGGAAAACAGGGAGGTGACAGGGAGGGAGGGGCAGTGCAAAGCCAGTCCACTGCTGGGTATGGAAAGATCTGTCAATCTCAATTCTCTCAGTTTCTCACTTTTCCAATCTTAAATTCAATTCTCCACATTGCTGCAGCAATTTTCAGATTTTTTTTAAAATCCTCATGAAAATTCTCCAGTATTTTAGTGCAAATTTCTTCCAATAAACACACTTTGCAGTCGATTTTGTTTAATGTACACATTTTTTGCAAGCAATTTCTCATCATAAAATGCATTTGTGTATGTTCTTTTCACTCATATATTCATTTTTATGCACACTTTCCCCCAACATAGGCATTTTTGTGAACACTGGTTGGTTGGCGAACCGCATTGCAAAATCCAATTGTGACTTTTGACAGATGGCTGTGTTTCAGTTCTCATATTGTTTTGGAAAGTGTGAATTTGATAGATTGGGCTTGAAATGTGCACTGAATCAAATTTCTCGCCCAGCCTTATCCACTGCTTATGCCAGTGCATTTGCACCATGCCAGCGTCTTCCTCCTGCTAAGGAGCAGTGACCCACCTGTCAGGAAGCTAGCATAGCAGCTCCGCACCACCCAGCGAATTTCTTCTCATCCTCCCCCCTAATTTCTTTTCCACCTGTTGCTGCTGCTGCTTGCAGTTGGCAAGAAAGTGTGCTAGGGCCCCTGTTAATGGCGATCCCCACCTGGAGATATCTTATGCCCCGTCCCCAATTTCTCTGCCTGCAAATAGGCTAGAGAATGTCGAGAGCCTCTTTGTACATCACCCTGAGTCAAGCAAAATAACTCAGGGGAAGTTCTGCATGTTCTTGGCTTCTACAACCTCTTTTGACTGACCCTGTTCCCAAATCCTTTTAAGAGGAAAGCCACATGTGCTTTTTATGGACGGTGTCCTTAACAGATTCCACATCTGGCTCCAGCTTGGTAAATGTGAACATGATCAAAGGTGCGAAAGAGCAGAGTGAGTTTTAAAGATTCTCATTTAGCCCCTGGGCCCTGTAGGCATGACCTCTGGTTGTTACAGTAACAGATTGTCTTCCGAGTGGGCCCGTACTCTAGAGAATTGATCCCATATTCTTCATGCAGGTGATCGATCTGTGACCGTGAAAGGTGTCTGTGTGTCTCTCAGCAAATCATTTGCAGGCTCTGCAGCAGATCCAGATGCAGACATACCAGCCATAGTCTGAGAGATTCAGCTACACCATCTGTTTTTCTGTCCTTTGTTCTCTCAGAAGCCCGTCAGCAAATGACATGTGCTCCACACACTGCAAAGTCCTTGGCAGCAAAATGAGATGCAGAGAGACGGATGTGACCCCAGCAGCTCCAAACAGCCAAGCGATGGGCGTGCATAGCTGCAGTGCAAGGTTTCCGCTGGTGCCGGTGCACAGCTGGAGTGTTGAGGTGCTGTCAGTGGCTGTGCGTGGCTGGAATGCAGGATGCCTGGAAGCAGAGCTGCAGGAGATCTGGGTTTGCATGTGCACACATGTGTAGCCGGAGGACAAAAGAACTCACAGTATGCAGCCAGACTGCAGCAGCAGCCACGTAGCACATTGTGCCCATGTGCAGCTGGGGCACTAGCCTTTGCTATACATGTGCACTGCTGGAAGGCAGAACGTGGCTCTGTGTTTATGCACAGACTGCAGAAGTGTGCTGTTTTCTTTTTTTTTCTGGATAAGGCCTTAACTGCTTGCGAGATGATTGTTGGCTACAAAATGTCCTTTGTTCTCAGAGTGGCATAGCCAGATAATTAATAGAATGTATTTAATGTTTGGCATTGAACACCTATCCCCACATCATGAAAGTACACAAGCCACCAGTTTTTCCAGATCTGGTACTGGCTTTGTAGTCCCTTTCACGAAACATACACACAAAAAGAACTAGTGCTTAAAAATCTGATAGTGTTCATGTTGGTAGCAGCTCAGACAGAAACAGCATGTCACTGGAAGGTAGCAGATGCTTCAGTAAAGGGCTGGATTGCCAAGTTCTGGCAGCTTGCTTTACATGAGAATCTTGCACAATATCATAGAGCTAGCAAAGGACCTAAAGTGAAGGACAAATTTGCCAATACTTGGATGCCTTACATATCATATATTGACAAAGGAACCTTGACGTTGTTCTGCCTTCTCAACAGATACGTGAACTGAAAGAGGAAAATGGGTAATATGACAAGAACATCAGTTCTCCAGTATATGCTAAAGTTGACATTTATTGTCGTAACATAAAATAATAAAAATAATTAATAAAAATAATTTTCAACAATAACAAGCACTCTGTCCAAAAGCTGTGAATGTGCAGCTGTACACATGGTAGAATCAGAGCTTGGAAAAGTTACTTTTTTGAACTACAACTCCCATCAGCCCTAGGCAACATGGCCACTGGATTAGGCTGATGGGAGCTGTAGTTCAAAAAAGTAACTTTTCCAAGCTCTGGGTAGAATAAATGCATGTACATGCACAATGGCAGGATCATACCTTTCTACTTTTAAAAAAGAATGCAAAATAACTATGGATACTAATGTATCCCTGCTTCCTTACAACTCACACTCACCAATGTGGATTAAGTTACCTATATGCACATCCTGAAAAGGTGAGCTCATTTTCTTGTGTACCCCCTTTCTTCCATCAGAGAGACCAAAGCAGCATACATTCCCTTATGAGGAATGGTTGGAATATTTGAGGCCTTTTAGTTTAGGGGTAGAAGTTTATAAAATGATGCATGGCATATTGGAGAGAGAGAAGTTTTTCTCCCTTTCTCATAATATTAGAACTCCTCGACATCCAATGAAGCTGAATGTTGTATATTTCAGGACAAACAAAAGAAAGGACTTCTTCACATGCTGCATAGTTAAACCATGGAATTTGCTCCCACAGGAGGCAGTGATGGCCACCAGTGTGGATGGCTTTAAAAGATTAGACCAATTCATGGAGGAAAAGGCTATTAATGATAGCCACAATGACTATGCTCTGCCTCTGCAGTCAGAGGCAATAAGCTGGAAACTGCGGGGTGGGGAGAGTGCTCCTGTGCTCAAGTCCTCCTTGCAGGCTTCCCATGGGCATCTGGTTGGCCACTGTGAGAACAGGTTCTGGACTAGATGGGCCACTGGCCTGATCCAGCAGGCTTTTCTAACATTATTGTGTCATGTTCTTATGTGGTTCCCAGATCGTCTCCCATCTAGGCACTGGCCAGACCCAGACCTGCTTAGCCTCAGCAAGGTGGTGGCCTCGTGTGTCTTCAGCTTCAGACCATACCCTGGTTACATAAATTCACGGAGAGTGGACTATCAACAGTTATTAGTCATCTAAGGCAAATGGAACCACCATGTACAGGGACAGTCCATCTCTGAATGACTGGGGACAAATAATGGACCATGCTTGTGACAATCCAGAGCATCAGTTCAGTGGCTCATTTTGGAAATAGACTTCAGGATGAAATGGATCTTCGCCTCATACAATAAGACAGTTGTTTCACTCCTATGGAAGTATGCACTTCTATACCACCTGACAATGTATCCTGTTGGCCACCCCTGACAATGCTACTTTACAGAAGACAGTTCTGTATTTGAAAGGCTGTCCAGGCAAATTCTGGTTTAAAGATAAAAGAACTCTTAGGATGGAGATCAGGAGGGGTCTTGATGTTGCCCATCAACAGTTAGCAGCATCTGGACAGCAGGCACACAAGTACCCTCTGTGGAGAGATGTATTTCTATTTAAACAAGAGTAATTGTTTCCAAATTTGGATTAAAAAACACATTAACTTGCATGTGCATGTGCACATTTTATGCCAGCCTGGGTCTTCTTTTGTCCTCTCATTGGTGATGTGTAATTGGCCACCCTTGAAGGAAGTGAATCTCCAGGTTCAACCCAACATCACTCGGTAATGTCTGGATGGAGAAACTATATGGCTAAGATCAGAGATGGGGAACCTGAGACCTGGGGGAGGAATGCAGCCCTCTGAGACTGTCTGGCCTCAGCATTCTCTGCAGCCACCCCTCCCTGCCATGCCCCCTACTGGCCTTGCATCACAGTCTCTTGGAGTGCTTTTGCCTGGCTGGAATGTGTGTGTCCTTGAACTCTAATAATGACTCTTGCTTGGATGGCTGGAGAACAGAGACTGGTATGTTCAATGTGTGTAGAAACAAGCCTACTGTACAAAGGTAGTATTTCCATCCATTGCCCCGCCTACTTTTGCCTCTGGCCCCTCCCTACATTGGTATGTGGCCCCTTGATGGTTGCCCAGAAGGGAATGTGGCCCTTTGGTTAAAAAAAGGTTCCCCACTCTTGGCTAAGACGAATGATGTGGTTTCTTCCCACGTGGTTGTAGCCCAGGCCACAGGGCTCATAAAGCTCCACTCCTCTGTAAATAACAGATCTGATTGACCCTTGGTTAAGGACACAGAATAACAATTGTCAGGCCTGTTGGCTGCAGGAGAAGTGTAGGAGATTTGGGTTGGGAAGGGACCTTCCTCCCTGAACTACACTTCCTCCTTTGAAAAACGTGCCCCTTCTTCTTCCAAGCAGCTTTTCTCCCCTTCCCTACCTGATCAGTCACTGGCCTTCCCTGCTCCTATATGAGCTTCCTCCTTTCTCACAACAGACTTTGGACGCAAGGAGATGTTCTATAACAGATGTGCTGCAGCTGCCACCGCTCTATGTGTCTCTTTCCTTTTCCGCCTTGTTAACACCTTGTTGAACACGAGGTGTGATGTGACCTCACATTGCATTGCATTGCATTGCCCCACCCTTGCCTCATCACATTTGGCCTCAGACATGGGAGAATCCATAGCTCCATGGCAGAGCACATGCTTTACAAGCGCAAGGTTTTAGGTTTCAGTCCCTGCCATCTCAAAATTATATTTTAAGAAGTAGATGATGCGGGTAAGCAGAACCGGGATAGAGCTCTGAGTGAGTCTTTGAAGGCCCTCTTCCACGCAGGGCAGACCATTGAAGACTAGGTGGACCAGTGGTCTAACTCAGCATAAGGCAGATTAGAACATTCATGAGTATGCTGTCATGAGTGTGGGCGGTGTGTTGACATCACAGGGGGACCATGCGATGACATCACAAGTGTCACATTGTGATGTTATAAGAAAGACGAATAAAGAGCCATGGAGTGATAGCACCTGACATTATCAAGCGCCAGCCTTTGTCTGTGCAAATTGATCCCTATTCCCATCAAGGAATACCTGGGTATACACCTTTTATATCCTCCTAGTGGCTTCCATGCAAGCTACCCCTGCTGAATTTCTCTCTTCTCCACAACTATTACAGATGCTGGAATTCTGTCCCCTTTTGTGTCTGGCTACCCTACCAGCCCAGCCACTGCTTTATTCTCACAGGGAGCCTGGCCCTCCTTTGCATCTAGTCCACTTACTGAAGTTCATGACCTGTCAATGTGGTCCAGCAGCAGGGATGTCTCAGATATTCCCTGAGAACATGTCAATGGACTCAGGAGAATCAGGTCTAGGTCTGGTCCTGTGACACATCAGAATGGATGACTGAATCCAACTTGGAGCTCACAACACCTCATCCCCCCCCCAAAGCTGTTTGCCCCCTAAGTGTCAAACAAACAAGGGGCATTTTGGCACAAGAGAATGCATCAGGACCAGCCTGTGGGGACGGGTGCCCACACACACCTGGCATCCTGTCAATGATGTCTCTGCACTTATTGGGAGGGAGGGGGTGAGGTGGCACAGAGGTTGGCACTGTGTGGGCACACCAGTGGAGCCAATCTGGTACTCCAGCTGATTTGCCTGCACAGTGCTGACCTCCTTTCCACCTTGCGCCTCCCATTCAGCACAGTGACACCACTGATGGGACGTCAGGTGCACAGTGTGGCCCCTCCCCACCAATTGCTCCTGGAAGGTAGGATGGGAGAGATAAGAGTGGTCTGGTGGACATAAGTCCTGTTTTACAAAGGACAGTCCTCTATTTGAAGGGGTCTCTGTTTGAAGGATTGTTTCATCCAGGTCCAATTGATAGGTAAAATGCCCTAAGAAGGGAGAGCTGTAAGGGCTGCTTGATGTTGCAGCATCTGGGCAGCAGACTGAGTAGGCACACAGGACGCTCAGTCCCAGTCTTCCCCAGTACAATGAGATGCACTGTATTTCTATTTTAATCATTTGCAGGAAGGGATTCTGAGGAACTGAGACAAATAGTGGTAACGAGAGAGGAAGTTTTAGACTTAATGGACAATATAAAAACTGACAAATCACCGGGCCCGGATGGCATCCACCCGAGAGTTCTCAAAGAACTCAAATGTGAAATTGCTGATCTGCTAACTAAAATATGTAACTTGTCTCTCGGGTCCTCCTCCGTGCCTGAGGACTGGAAAGTGGCAAATGTAACGCCAATCTTCAAAAAGGGATCCAGAGGGGATCCCGGAAATTACAGGCCAGTTAGCTTAACTTCTGTCCCTGGAAAACTGGTAGAAAGTATAATTAAAGCTAGATTAACTAAGCACATAGAAGAACAAGCTTTACTGAAGCAGAGCCAGCATGGCTTCTGCAAGGGAAAGTCCTGTCTCAGTAACTTATTAGAATTCTTTGAGAGTGTCAACAAGCATATAGATAGAGGTGATCCAGTGGACATAGTGTACTTAGACTTTCAAAAAGCGTTTGACAAGGTACCTCACCAAAGACTTCTGAGGAAGCTTAGCAGTCATGGAATAAGAGGAGAGGTCCTCTTGTGGATAAGGAATCGGTTAAGAAGCAGAAAGCAGAGAGTAGGAATAAACGGACAGCTCTCCCAATGGAGGGCTGTAGAAAGTGGAGTCCCTCAAGGATCGGTATTGGGACCTGTACTTTTCAACTTGTTCATTAATGACCTAGAATTAGGAGTGAGCAGTGAAGTGGCCAAGTTTGCTGACAATACTAAATTGTTCAGGGTTGTTAAAACAAAAAGGGATTGTGAAGAGCTCCAAAAAGACCTTTCCAAACTGAGTGAATGGGTGGAAAAATGGCAAATGTAATTCAATATAAACAAGTGTAAAATTATGCATATTGGAGCAAAACATCTTAATTTCACATATACGCTCATGGGGTCTGAACTGGTGGTGACTGACCAGGAGAGAGACCTCGGGGTTGTAGTGGTCAGCACGATGAAAATGTCGACCCAGTGTGCGGCAGCTGTGAAAAAGGCAAATTCCATGATAGGGATAATTAGGAAAGGTATTAAAAATAAAACAGCCGATATCATAATGCCGTTGTATAAATCTATGGTGCGGCCGCATTTGGAATACTGTGTACAGTTCTGGTCGCCTCATCTCAAAAAGGATATTCTAGAGTTGGAAAAGGTTCAGAAGAGGGCAACCAGAATGATCAAGGGGATGGAGCGACTCCCTTACGAGGAAAGGTTGCAGCATTTGGGGCTTTTTAGTTTAGAGAAAAGGCGGGTCAGAGGAGACATGATAGAAGTGTATAAAATTATGCATGGCATTGAGAAAGTGGATAGAGAAAAGTTCTTCTCCCTCTCTCATAATACTAGAACTCGTGGACATTCAAAGAAGCTGAATGTTGGAAGATTCAGGACAGACAAAAGGAAGTACTTCTTTATTCAGCGCATAGTCAAACTATGGAATTTGCTCCCACAAGATGCAGTGATGGCCACCAGCTTGGAGGGCTTTAAAAGAAGATTAGACCAATTCATGGAGGACAGGGCTATCAATGGCTACTAGCCGTGATGGCTGTGCTCTGCCACCCTAGTCAGAGGCAGAATGCTTCTGAAAACCAGTTGCCGGAAGCCTCAGGAGGGGAGAGTGTTCTTGCACTCGGGTCCTGCTTGCGGGCTTCCCCCAGGCACCTTGTTGGCCACTGTGAGAACAGGATGCTGGACTAGATGGACCACTGGCCTGATCCAGCAGGCTCTTCTTATGTTCTTATGTTCTTATTAAGGGCAAATCTGTGGCCTCTTTTTTTCGGCAACACATTTCCTAATTTGAGGTAATGCGTTAAGTGGCCTCGAGATGGAAGGCTCTGAGCATTGGGAAAGGGTGCTGTTTTGCAGAAGGAGCGTAGAGGGCACTGGTGCTTCAGTTATGCTTTCTCCACAGAGCAGTCTTCCCTTCTCCTGGAAGGCCGGGCAGTGAATCAGATAGCAGGCTTTGGATCACTGGGAGACGATAGCGAGTGCGTGCATACATGAAAGGAGAGTGTGTGATTGATTTCCCCAGCCCAGAGTGCCATGTGTTGCTTTCGGGGAGTTTCTTCAGGCTCTTGAGGGAGGGAACCATGGCCCCCAGCTGTTGGGCAAAAAAGCACAACCCCCACACACCATCTGTAAGATGGGAATGTCAATGCCTGGATACAACTGCAGGGCAGGGGGGATGTAGAGGGGGGGGCGGGTAGCACTACAGCTGCCACTGATTTTATTTTGTGTGTGTGTTACTATTTAATCCTGCTCTAAGGGCTCAATGGGGACATGCCAAAACGAATCCTGAACGTTCTTTGGAACTTGTGATGAATGCTGTTTATGGTGAAGGTTGGGACCAGTTTGCATTCCTGTCATAAGGGCCTGCTTTTTTATGATAGCTTATGTGACTGTTTCTTGCACCCAAACATCTGCTTTCAAGCCAAACGGTGCTGATTTGCATACTTCCATGCAAGGAATAAAGGGAAGACACCATGCTGAAAGAGGCCAGTCCGGCCAGTCCACTGTCTGCTGCTTGATTCCTTTCTTTGGAGACATCCAGTGAAGCTGAATGTTGGAAGATTCGGGAGAGATACAAGAAAAGTAATTCTTAAACTATGGAATTCCCTTTCACAAGTGATGGATTTAAAATAGGAGTAAACCAGGGGTTCCCACACAGTGATTTGTGGACCACCAGTGGTTCACCAGCTTCCTTCAGGTGGTCTGTGGCACGTCTGTACAAATACAATTAAAAATGATACAGCAACTAGCACAGTGCATTACAATTGCTACAACAGAAAAAATTATTAAGTGGTCTGCCAAGACCCTTAATAATTTTCAAGTGGTTCATGGGGGGGGAGGGAGGAGATTGGGAATCACTTGGCAAGTCTCAGAGGATAAAGCTATCAGTGCCTACTAGGTATGACTGCTATGTTGTACTCCACTATTGCAGTATGCTTCTGAATACCAGTTGCAGGAAACTGGAATAGGGGAGAGTGCTCTTGTGCTCAGATCCTGCTTGTTGGTTTCCCACAGGGGCATCTGGTTGGCCACTGTGAGAACAGGATGCTGGACAAGATGGGCCAATGGCCTGATCCAGCAGGGCCTTATGTTCTTCTGCTTTGTCCACATCATCATCCATCATCATCACTTTCATCACCATCTTGCAGGTGATGAGATATAAGAAGCTTCCACCAAAAACATCAGCCTCACATCTTCCTCCTCCCCTCACTGAATAAAAGAGACCGTGTGATGGCACCTCCCACTCTACTTCAGGAAATGGAGTGGGGGTGGAAACTTGGGATGCGATGACATCACGTCATGTGCCTCTTAAACCTGCTGTAAAAGGTCCACCCCAACTCTGTAAAGAAAGGAGAGCCAGTGTCATGTAGTGGTTGGTCTAGGACCAAGTCTTCAGTCAGCCGCAAAGCTCACTCAAACTAACCTACCTAACAGGGTTGTTGTGAGGATAAAATGGGAAGGAGGATATCATGTATAGTATCCAAGACAGTTATCTCATTTCCACAAGGAGTTCTGCTTGTGCAACAGAACTTTCTGTCCCTCTCCTCCCCCTGCATGCTTCCCAGTCTGTTCAGGGGGTTCCTCAACACTCCTGAGCAGATTTGTGTGGGCGCGTGTGCCATGCAGGGACCATGGGGAGAGAAGAGGGAGGGGATGTTCTGTTGTGCAAGTGGAAATCCTTGCATGAACAGGCCGACTTCATTGGATACAACTCCATTATGCTACCCTAAATTCCTTAGAGGAAGGGTGAGATAGAAACATCATCATCATCATCATCATCATCATCATCATAAAATTTTATTTCTAGGCCGCCAATCTGGCCGAATTAACGGCCACTCTAGGCGGCGTACATAGACTAAAATATAACATAGAGTAAAATACATAAATAAGGATGGCTGCACATGTTTTGTCTCTGGGATTCCAGATTTGACACTGGCACAATGCCCCCAGATCCCAAGCAGTAGCTACTCTATTTGGTGCCTGGCACAATGGGTAACTGAGGCATTGATTATGCTCCTCTTTGGCATGTTCAGGGTTAACATCACCAGGAAGGACACACCCAGGCCACCAAATAACAGAATCACAGGATTGGCTACAATGAAGTATCTGTTATATGATGTCAGTGTTTCTGATGGGGAACTGTTGTGTAATGGTACCACTGCCAGCCTGTCTGCCTGTTTCAGAGGGATACACTCTCCCCCTCTTCCTGTCCTTTGAGCTCTGAGTCACTGTCAGATGAAGTGACTAACTTCTTGGAGAAGAGAAGCCCACTCTGAAATTATTATTATTATTATTATTATTATTATTATTATTATTTCTATCCCACCCTTCTACCCTACAATAGGGCACTTAGGGCGGCTACAATAAAATCCCACACATATATAATAAAATACACAATAAAAACACAAAACATTACAGTAAATTAAAATGTATAAAATACTGTTAAAATATATAAAATGCATTATGCATACACATGCACATACAAACATACGTACATGGATATATGTGCATACACATATAAGAGAGTGAGAATAAAAGAACTTAAAAGATAAAAATAAAAGATAACAAACTTTAAACAGTGTCAGGCTGACCCATCAGCCCCAACCAAAGGCTCTCCGAAACAAAATAGTTTTTAGAAGATTCTGGAAGACCATCAGGGAGGGAGCAAAGCGGGCTTCTTGGGGCAGGGAATTGCAAAGTCTGGGAGCCACAATTGAAAAGGCTCTCTCCCGCATGCCTGTCAATCTAACTTCTTTCATTCCAGGCACGCAGAGGAGACCAGAGGCAGATGATTTTAAATCCAGGCTAGGAACATATGGACGTAAGCGGTCCCTTAAGTACACTGGTCCAAGGCCGTTTAGGGCTTTACACGTCAGAACCAGCACTTTAATTGGGCTTGAAAACAAATTGGGAGCCAGTGGAGTCGATAAAGCACAGGGGTGATATGCTCCCTGCACTGTGCTCCAGTTAACATTCTGGCTGCTGCATTTTGAACCAACTGTAGTTTCCGAATCATTTTCAAAGGCAGCCCCATGTAGAGTGAGTTACAGTAATCAAGCCTCAATGTCACCAAGGCATGTGTCACCGTGGCCAAGTCAGCTGCTTCCAGGAACGGACGCAGCTGGTAGACCATTTTGAGATGGCCAAAAGCACTCCTGGCTACCGCAGCCACCTGATATTCCAGCAGCAGGGCAGGATCCAGAAGAACTCCCAGACTGTGGACCTGCTATTTCAAGGGGAGTGCAACCCCATCCAGAACAGGTTGCAACCCTATCCCTGGGGCAGTTTTTCCCTTGGCCAGCAACACTTCCGTCTTGTCTGGATCAGAGCTTGGAAAAGTTACTTTTTTGAACTACAACTCCCATCAGCCCACTCCAGTGGCCATGCAGACTAGGGCTGATGGGAGTTGTAGTTTAAAAAAGTAACTTTTCCAAGCTCTGGTCTGGATTAAGTTTCAGTTTGTTCACCCACATCCAGCCCTTCACAGCCTCAGGCACTGGTTTAGAACGATCAGTCCCATCTTGCCATCAGATGGAAGGGAGAGATAGAGATGAGTGTCATCAGCATATTGATGATATTGCACTCCAAATCTCCGGATGACCTCTCCCAGTGGTTTCATATAAATGTTAAAGAGCATGGGAGACAGAAATGGACAAACATCAGCAAAAGGTTGGGATTCAGTTGGGTAGTGTTGCAGTTAGGGTCAGTCCAGGTCCCCACAGCCCAAGGGTCCCCCAAATGACCACCCACAGCGTGGCCACTAGTGGGGGCAGTGGCAAGTGGACTCCACATTGGCAACTGGACCAGCATGGGCATGCTAGGACCAGGGATGGACAAATCCATCAATTTCAGATTCCCTGTTTGTCACCATTCCAATCTTAAATTGAGTTCTCCACATTTCTGCAACAATTTGTGATTTTGGTTTTTTACAAAAACCTCTTGAAAATTAGTCAGAAGTGAATTTCTCCTAATAAACATATTTCTGTATGCAGTTTTGCCTAATATACACATTTTTACAAAGCAATTTACCCTAATATAATGGCTTTTGTATGTTTTTGTCACACATATATGCATTGTTATGCACACTTGACCTCAGAATTATACAGCCACAAGATTGGCTGTATACTATAGCCAGTATGGATTTTTCACATTCTGCAATGTTAAATTGAAAATACCCCCATGCCATTCTGATGCTTCCTATAAGTTCATTTCAGAACAAATCCATACAAAACTTATAGTCTTGAACTCAGAAACGTTGCTTAACAACCCTCTCAATTTTCATGGCGATACACAAAACAGTCAGAGAGAACAGACAGTTCAAAGCGTAAAAAGAGAGAGAAAAACCTCAGAGCCCTTTTGGACTTTTTTCTCTCAGAGTTCTCATAATTTGTTGAAATTAATTAAAAATCAGCCATGTTCACAGAGTACCTGTAAACCTATTACTCACCTTGTCCCATACCCTGGCATTCATCTTCTGCAGTTTAAAAGTTAAAAGAGTGCTTGACTGAATTTTAATTAATTTAAGAAATTTAGCATTGAACTCAATGATAATGTTGGGCATGCTCAGTAAGAACCAACTATCAGTGTTCTAAAAGCCAGACTCATAACAGCTGGGCTTGGCTAATCAGGGGGCCCCACCCACACCAGATCTTTATTTCACATGAGACAGTCATGGCTTCACCCAAAGAATCCTGGGAAGTGTAGTTTGTGAAGGGTGCTGAGAGGAGACTCCTATTCCCCTGACAGAGCTCCAGTGGCCAAAGTCAGCTGCTCTCATTAAAGCTCTGTGAGGGGAACAGGACATCTCCTAGCAACTCACAGCACCATTCACTAACTACACTTCCCAGGATTCTTTGAGAGAAGCCATGACTGTGTAAAGTGAAATAAAGGTCTGGTGTGGATGTGTCCAGGGACAGTTTTGGTTTAAATTTGGGTAGGAGGCTATATGTGCCTGCTGTAGAATACAAAGTTCAGGGAAACCCTGAAAAAGAATGATAATGTTCACAATGCTTTCCTTTTAGAAAGGAAAGGGGCTTCCCCTCTGCCTACTGTCCACCTATCCATCTCCTCCCCTCCCCCTTCCTCCCCTCCCATTCCTGCCCCTCCCTCAGATCAGTTTCACCTATCCTAAGCATGATTGCACAGAAGTAAATCCCACTGAAGTAAAAAAGCATGCAAATGATCAAACCTGCCCTCCCCTCCTTCCTATTGCCTCCCTCTTACCCCTTCCCTTCCACTTCCTTCACCCCACCCCACCCCACCCTTCCCCTCCCCCTCCACCATGGTCAGTTTTATCTATCCTAAGCATGAGAGCCAGTGTGGTGTAGTGGTTAGTAGAGTGTTGGACTATGACCTGGGAGACCAGGGTTCGAATCCCCACACTGCCATGAAGCTCACTGGGTGACCTTGGGCCAGTCACTGCCTCTCAGCCTCAGAGAAAGGCAATGGTAAACCCCCGCTGAATACTGCTTACCATGAAAACCCTATTCATAGGGTCTCCATAAGTTGGATTTGACTTGAAGGCAGTGCATTTACATTTAATCATGATCGCATGGGAGTAAATCCCATTGAACTCAATAATCATGCAAATGATCAGACCTGCCTTTTCCCTCCTTCCCCTCTCCTCTCCTTTCCTTCTCCCTTCTTCCTCTCCTCCCCTCTTCCTTCTTCCTCCTCCCCTGCCCACTCCAGGCCTCTCTCCCCATGGTCAGTTTTACCTATCCTAGTATCCTAGAGGCACATTTTATCCAGTTCTTCCAAGCTACACAGGAAGTGGATTGGACTGTGAAAGACCTACCTAGATTGTGTTTGCATTTTGACAAATTTGTAGGGCAGTACAATATCTCAGAGAGGAGGTCAGGTCTCTTGCTCCCCTGGTGCATTCACTATAGCTGCCCAATTTTCCTGCTTTTTAAAGTTTGATAGAAATATCTGTTGGTTATAGGTACATTCTTAACCCACAAGGTTTTTTGCCTGTTAGTGAATATGCAGTGTATTTGTTGTACACATTAATTGGCTGTAGAACTGCACTTCACAATTCAGAGAATGCAAATTTTGAAGGGTGCCTGTGTTTCAGTGTGCATATTGCAAATTTAGTAGGTTTGCCTTTAAATGCAAACAGAATTCAATTTCCCCCCTATCCCTTGCTGAAACCTACCAGAGTTGAAGCTGGTTGCCACAGTATTCTTTCTTCACATTTAACAACATATTTTATAGTCAGACTCAGGAGACACTGACAGTTGAAACCTGCTTTGGCACTAGCAATGGGACAGCATTTTCCACTGCACCTGAGGACAGAAAGCTAGTTTAGGAGGTGCAGGACTGGCTATATGGCTCACACAGCCCTGTCTTTTCCCTGCTTCTCAGCATCTGTCACATGTCACTTGAGGTGGATGCTTCACTCTGCCTTATGGTAGGGGCAGCCCTACAAGTACTGAGAATAAGATGAGCCAGCACTATAGGGAAGGGGCAGATGGGAAACTTGGGAGAGTTGCAATAGGGAGGGGGAAATAAAAGCAACAGTATTATAGAATCTATGTTACTGAAATTTGCAAATAAAAGAATTCTTGTTGAAAATAGGCCTGATGATGCCTGCTTTTCAGCCAAATTCAGCTCCCCAAAGCAGTTTACAATTACAAGCCACAAAAATGGTTCAATACAGTAGTGATATGTACAGCTGTTTATGGCAGTCTCTTCTGATCCCTGGCATAATCCAGGTTATAGGCTTTTCCCTCCAGACAGATGGGACAGAAGGCATTGCTAGTAATCCTGGAGGCTACAGCTGTTAGCCCACCAATACAGCACTGACATTGATCTGCAGAGTCTTCTAGACATTGGCAGTTCAGGACCCTCCCCTCCAGAAAGTTAAGAAAGTGCAAAGTGTGACACTAAGTGCGCACTTAGCGTCGCATTTGGAGTTGCCTTGAGGTCACCTGGAGAAGAAGATCAGAAGAAGATCATGGAAGATTCCTTGTTCTTACTGTTTTGTTTGGTTGTATTATGTTATTCTTAAATGCTGGTTAGGTATTATTTTATTGTTTAGTTTTTTAGATTCTGTATCATTTTTGTATCATTTCTGTATCATTTTTGTTTTGTACATTGCCTAGAGTGGCTGATGGCCAACCAGATAGGCGATTAATAAATGTAATAAATAAATAAGAGTAACCCTTCTCTTGGTTATCATGGTGGAGGAGCAACCAAGCATTTAGGAGCAGCCATTGCAACTTAGGTCAGCGTTGGAGAACCTGTGGCTCTCTAGATGTTGCTGGACTATGGCTCCCATCATCTCTGACCATTGGCCATGCTGGCTGGGGCTGCCGGGAGATGGAGTCCAACAACATCTGGAAGGTACCAGGTTTCCCAGTACTGTTCCAAGCAGCCACGGTGAGTATGTTTGGAGGGGCCTGATGATGGACCTGGTTCAAATTATGCAGATGTGCCTATGGAAGTTGTTCACAGAGGACTCTGTTAGGCTGCATCAGCATGAATCAGTGACATTAGCTATTAAAGGTTGCTCAGAAGCAAAATCTCCTAGTTCTACTCCAATTCCAGTTCTGACATACCAAATAATTAGACGATTATGTGGCTTTACCCATTTCCCCAGAATTCTGAAGATGCTGTTTTTGTTTGAAAATCGACATTCCCTACTTCAGCAAATATATGTTCTAGTTACACCTATGCCTTGTGAATCTCAAGCATTTGGTTAATCTGTGCATAACTTCTTGGATAATAATCCAATGGCTTTGTGTTTATAGCTGTGCAATAGCTTAAGAGTTGCCAAAGTAGTGCCCACAGATATTGTTGGACTGTATCTCCCATTGTGCCTGATCATAGGGCATGTTGGTTGGAGTTGTTAAGAGTTGCCGTCCAACAACATCTAGAGGGTACCACGTTGGCTATCTCTGCTATATTACTAAGTGCAAAGGATTATAGAATCAGATAAATTGCTATGTGATTTGGCGTTGCAGATGGTTGTGTAGGTGGAACAATAAAGAGGTCCTAAGTTATCTCACAAGATTGCACAGATGAATTTGCAATTGAGTAATATATCCATCGCAACCAACTGTTCTTGCATACAGATTTTCATGGGATTTGATCAACTTTTATAGCTGAACTTGGTAAAAAAAAGACTTGAAAAATATATACCATGGTACTAAAGCAAAATATTCTTTGTGTTCTCTGATGATACTGCAGACTTTCCAAGTGTGCTGCCATGGCAAAATAAAGACAAGTCCTGTAGATCACCCTTGAACACTTGCGGGGGAGAGCAACAGCCTTTGTCCTAACTCTGGGAAGAGTTGTCTTGTGTCCAGGACTGAAATGAAACTGGATTTTGGAAAGAACAGAATTTGATGGCATCCCTAACTGCTGGAAGCTATTACAGAGGTGCAACAGTATTGTGCCTACACTGGGTGAATCAAGCCCACCATCTTCTCTGCTTACCTCCCAAACATGTTGGCCAATAGGTGAAGTTCTCCTTGCCTCTTTTGGATGGCAGCCACTAATAGCAGCAGTCCACCATTGGCTCTTACCCGTGCATGCTTTCTGCAAGACCCTTTAAGTCTCTAATGCTCCCCTCTCCAAAAAGAACTAACCCTCAACTAAGCTCAACTGCTCATGGCTTGGGGGAAGGAGGAAGTAACAATACCATGTTCAGCATGGCAGGGATGTTGCTGGTTCTTTGGGCTATCCTTATCCACATACAGAGGAGCATTTGATTCAAGCTGGTTTCTCTTGCCAGTGCCTGACTCTGCCTTGTGTGTTCTTTCGTACCACTTTAACAAAAACAGGAGGGAAGAACATTACCACATTTTTAATGGTGCGACTCCACAGGCCTCTAAGATCTAATGATGGCCTATTAGAAGGTCTCTGTAGCTTTTAATGAGGCACTGACATTTTTTAATTTTCCCCTCAGCCACTGGAGACTCCTTACAGGAGGTCAAAGCTGGTTGATTTATGCCCATCCTGCCATCTCGCTTATGCAATCGCCTCCCCCTTATGCAAAGGCCTGGTGACTCACAAAGCCTAGCCTGCTTTGATTTCTGCATGGTTTGAGTCCACATTTGGGAAGGTTCTCAAAGGACAAGTACTCTCTGACCATTATTTATAGGTTCCATGTAATGTGGAGCTTCCGGGCTGCATTCTAAAGCATTGAGCCCAGATTTGTCTCTACTTTTGATGGTTTATTGTGGGGTGGGGGTGGAGTCCTCCAGCATCACAGTTCAGATTGTCATAATCACTTACCCTTCTCATGTACACTGAACTTTCAGGCTCTCTGATTTTGATATCTGACTGTGGACCAGACAATAGATACTTCCATAAGAGCATGGCTATACCCGCATGCCTTGAGGGTGAATTGTGGGACAAATGGCATTTATTTTTCTAATGTTATTCACCATCGATCAGTAAAATAATTTTAATTCCTACCCCCAATATTGGAAGCAGTATGCCTGTGTATACTAGTTGCTGGGAATCCCAAATGGGGAGAGTGCTCTTGAGCTCAGGACCTGCTTGTGGGCTTCCCCTATGGTCGGCCACTGGTAGAACAGTATGCTGAACTAGATGGGCCATTGGCCTGATCCAGTAGGCCTTTTCTTATATTCTTCTAATGTAAATGTGTTTGTGAAAGATTAGAATAGAAGAAATGAAAGAATGAGGAAAATAATCGAGCAGAAGCTGGATTTCCACCATTTTCTTTGGTGGGGGTTCCTACTTCCAGCTAGTAGTTTAAATGGTAACACGTCTTCACAAGATTGTTTGCATTTCTAATTCTAAGACCAAGATTGCCTTTCAGCTGGCTGAAGATCTTTGGTTAGAGCTCAGATATGTTCTGCAAGTTGAATGCGTTGTTTAGTCAACATCTGTTCAATGACTGCCAAGCTGATCTTGCTACACTGGATATTATACTTTGAATTGCTGCACTTTGTAGGGTGCACGTATGTTTGAGTATATGCAAGCTGACTTCAGGTCTGGACTCTCCATGGGGACTATGGGGGCCATCATGATATGATCCTGCACTTACAATTACACCACTAAAAACAGTCCGGGGGGTGCTATGAAAATATGTTCCTTCCTGCACTACCCCCTCCCATCACCCCCTGCTCTTTTTGTAGCTGTTTTCCTGCTGGTGGGGATCTGGGATTAGGAGTAACCACAGCTGGGAAGAAAAAAAACACCACGGCTTAAAAACAAAAAGTCTGTGGGAGGATGGGAAAGTACAGCAGAGAAGGGGTTCAGCTTCCTGAACTGTCCATGTTTAAGCTTGGGATGGATGAGTCTCTCAATTTCAGTTTCTCTTTGTTACATTACATTCAGTTCTCCACATTTCAGTTTGTAATTGTTTTCTAAAAATCTGTATTTTAATACAAATTTATCCCAATATACATATTTTTGTATGCAATTTTGCCTAACATACATGTGTTTGCAAAGCATTTTCCCTAATAGAACAACTGTATGTGTGCTATTTTCACGAATATGTGCATTTTTATGCATACCTTACCCTCGTATACGCACTTTTGTACATGTTACTTGACTGGAGAGTTGCACTGCAAAAATCAGAGAAGTGCGAATTTAGAAAGGTGGCTGTGTTTTGGTTTGCAAATTGTTTTGGAAAGAGCAAATTTGGTAGGTTCACTTTAAAATGCAAACTGAATCAAATTTCTCACCTGTCCCTAGTATTAACACCCCCACCCACCTCCCCCCACCAGTTTTCTAGATAATTGGGAGGAACTGGAATGAATTCTGCCCCCTTGAATATTGTGCTCAGTCCAGACAGCTCATCATTAAGGTCTGTGCTCTTCCAGCAGGTTAGTGCCTCCCTCTGCTCTGTGTTCTGTTTCTACCTCCCAAGTTATGGGAGGATGGACCTTGCTGGACCAGGATGCAAGAAAGTAAAGAAAGAAAAACAAAGGAAAGCCATCCAAGAGGCAAAATTACAACTTGGCTATGACTATAAATCTTGCACTGCAGAGATCCTCGCCAGCTCCTCTCTCACACAATGAGTCAACTGGTGAAGAACATATTGTTTTTAGGAAAACCATGTACAACTTTCGTTGACTTTGTTGACATTTTCAAAGGACACGTTGAATCTTGTTTTAACTGTCCACATCAGGCAGTTTTTAGTATCCGACAAGGGAACTAGAGCTGATACAAGATTCCTCTTAAAAAAACACTCCCAAACAGTTTAATTAATACAGACTTGAAGGAAAATCAGAGTTCAATCCACTAATCAGGGAAAGGAGATCACTGGCTTATTTTAATTTTTTTGGGGGGGGAAGGTCACGATCACACATCCACAGATTGGTTTTACAGTGGAAATATAATGATGGGCCACCATTGCACAAAATCTACAATATACTCTGCATCAGGGAGAAAGGACGTAGTTCAGTGGTAGAGCATCAGTTCTGTATGCAGAAGATCTCAGGTTTGATCTCTGACATCTCCAGGTAGCATTGGGTAAAGACTTCCTGTCTGAAACCCTGCCAATCATGGTAGACTAGCAGTGGGTAATCTCCAGCACAGGGGCCTAATTAGGCCTGTCAGGCCTCCCCATTTGGCCCATGGTCTGGAGGTTCGCCACTGCTGGTCTATAGTGACTGACCTTCCCAATTGGCCCATGAGTTCATTGCAGCTAAGCTACGCCCACCTGATGTCAGGTGTGGCAGGTAAAGATACAGTTGGGCCAAAGGGGGTTGTAGGAACTGGCGATCAGCGGACTGGCAGTGTGTGCAAAGCCCTATGTGCAGCACTTTGCAAGCTGGCCCTACCATTAGGCAGAATGAGGCAACCACCTCAGGCAGCGAATGCTGGAGGGCAGCAGCAGGAGTGCTCTGGATGTTGCTCCTGAGCCTCCTGGACTTATCCTTTTGTTGGAGGACAGAGCTGTGCACAGCTGTGTGTGGTTTCACTCGTGTTATGAGCAATCGGAGCTGCAACTTTGACCATTTCCCTGACAGCAAAGAGTCATTAGGCTCTGTATTGGCGTCTCCCACCAGGGCCGGTGCTGGCGTGTTCGGCGCCCCCCTGAAAATTATAAATCGGCACCCTTACCTTTTATAATTTTTTTTGTTCATTTTTCAATTCAAATATTATAAAAAAATGTAACACAGCAAATAAGGACAAATAAGAAGATCATTATGGAGTAGGAAAATGTTTTGTGTGAATAGCAAAATAAAAAAGTAAAAAGAAAATGACCTTTTTGTATTGTCTTTATTTAGCAAAAAGATTCATAGTTACACAAATTTAGCCTTACATGCTTTCATGTTTGCGAACTTATGAATTAGTTCACTAATGTTTAATTGGGAACACAAATCATTTTCAATTGCAATCATAGCGAGGTTTACAAGTCTGTCTTGTGAAATACTTGACTGTAAATAATTTTTAATCTAGAAAAAGATCTCTCACCACTTGCCATGCTCACTGGAAGTGTCAGTAAAATTCTTAGTGCAATACTCATATTCGGGAATGACAGATGATTGGTCTGAATGAATTTTAGAGTTTTGTAAAGATTACGAAATTGACCAGACAGCAACTATACAAATAAGAAAATGATTAATTTAGCAACTGCATCAGGCAGAGACCAGAGCAGAAAAACAGAAGTAGGTTAATACATAACATGAAACAAATTGGGTACAACTAAACTGAAATAAAAACTAGCAAAATATGCCACAATCAGGATGCTGACATCAAACAGCTTATTTTTTTATTGCAATTTAGTGAGAGCTTTTTACATTAAAAATAGTTCTACTTTTCCCTGTAGATTCTGCCCTAGTTACTTCTGAGTTCTCATTACACAAGGAAAACCCAATTTGGGGCTACAAAACGATGAGGGCAGCCTTTTTAAAAAGTAGCTCAAGAAACTAGATCTGGATCTCTGAATATAACAGGCAATAAATGCGGGCAGAGGATCTTGCTGCAAAAAAGGAGCCTGCAGCACTAAGGGTGAGAGGAGTGAAGTGAAGCCACCAAAAGATAAAGAGAAAATGCTGAAGGGCAGAAGAGGAGGAGGATGAATAACCCATGGCTGACTGGAATGTCATCAAGTAGAGGGAAGGAGGAGGAAGAGGGCAGGTGGGCTCCCTAACACACCCCACCCCATCCCAATGAAGCTGGCAAAGTGATGCATATGACCGACTGGTACAATTCAAGGGAAATCAAACCCACCTCCAGAAAGAATTTCAAAAGAGGCGGCAAAACCTAGAAAGACAAGGGGAAGCAGGCACTTTATCCACTCCCCGCAGCTGCCACCACCCCTGCCGGTGCTCCCGGCCATTGTGAGTGGGGAGCCCCCGCTGGCGATGAGGAACCCTGCAGGGTCAAGCATGGGAGCCCCATGAAGAAAAGGTGGCCCTTTCTTTGGCGCTGAGCTGAGCTGCGCGCATCTCCCAACAAGCGCCTGGCAGCTGGCTTGATCCAGCTGAGCGGCAGCCTTGGCCTCCAATGGTTAAGGAGGCCGATCCGGGGGGCGGGAAGGGGGGCACTGAACAGAATCTGGGCAAGGGAAGGACTCGCAAGCCGGCGCGAGGCACTGGCTTCAGCCTCCCGTTAAAAACTGTGGGTGGGGAAGATGAGTGCCCTGCCGGAGGCCCCGGATTGCAGAGAGAGCGACTCCCGTGGGTTGCTTCAGTGGGAGGAAGACGAGGACTGATTCACTTCCTGCCAAAGGGGCCTGCGGGGCTGCCCGCCTGGCCTCCGGCACCCCTCAAGCACGTCTCTGGCGCCTCTCAAGCGTTGTGCCCTCCTGCCATGCTTACCTTGATTACCGTGTTACGCCGGCCCTGTCTCCCACACCCAAACAGTGGATTCTATTGGGGGCCCACTCCTGCCTAGCTTATAGACTAATAGCAAATCCAGCCTGAGCAGCACAGTGCCACCGTTTCATGTACAGAATCCAACTGGACTGTCAATTTAAAACCCTATTTCAACACTGGCAACAGGACAGTGTCCACTGCACTTGAGAGCAGCAGGCTAGTTATGGGCACAGGCATACGCAGCTCTGTCCTCCAACAGAAGGATACGGCCAGGAAGCTCAGGAGGAGCAACTGACCCTTCTGCCCTTCAGCATTTGTTGTTTGAGGGAGTTGCCTCATCCTGCCTTATGGTAGGGCCGGCCCAGGTCAAACCTTTGGTCCATCTAGTTCAGTATTGTCTACACCAACTGGCAGTAGCTCACTCGGCTTTCCATACAGGAGTCTTGTCTCGTACCAGCTCTACCTGGAAGTGCCAGGGATTGAACCTGGGACTTTCTGCATGCAAACTGAACTGGTTATGTTCTACCTCTGCTGTCGGAGGCAGTATGCTTCTAAATGCCAGTTGCTGGGAATCATAAGTGGGAAAAGTGCTGTTGAGCTCAGGGCCTGCTCGCAGGCTTCTCGTGGGCATCTGATTGGCCACAGTGAGAAGAGGGTGCTAGACTAGACCCAACAGACTTTTCTTATGTTCTTATGCACTTTGTTTCTGAGTTATATCCCTTTTAGGTATACATTTTAAGAAGTTTGAAGCTTACACCTAAAAATGTAATGTTAGTACATGACGAATGGTCATTATCGTAGAGATACCATTTTCAGGGAGTCAGGATTGGCACCATCTCCTTGCTATGTCTGCTGTTGGTAGAAACCTTGATTGCTGCCATGGAATCTGTGAAATGGCCCTTAGGCATTGTGCAGATGACAGATCCCCTTTGTTGTTCCTTCTTTCCTCTTCAATATACAATACATTGAACAATTAAACTGTATCATTGGTGAATTTTCAGTTTGCAGAAACTGGCCTTCATGGGGATATATAGCACTTGCCAGACTTGATGTTGCAGAATGCACACAGGCAAGTATAATGTCAGATGTTTCTGATGTGGTAGGCAGCAGTGGGCTAATCTGCCCCAGAGGTGTATGTAGGTAGCAATTCTAAGTGCTTCTTGAAACATGTAAAAACAGCTCAATAGTTACGAGGCTTAACTCTAGATAATCTCGTCATCTGTATCCTGTTTAATTATTGCTAACTGATAGTAATCAATGACATACTGCAAGAATGAATTACTATGGTCTAATTACAGCCTAGGTGGTTTTTTCTCCTTTGAAAAGACAGGCAGACAGGCAGAAAGCAGAAAAACATTTCTATACACCAGTCCTGATTCTGGAAAATGGACTGCCTTCAAGTCGATTCCAATTTATGGCGACCCCATGAATAGGGTTTTCATGGTAATTCGTATTCAGAGGTGGTTTTACCATTGCCTCCCTCTGAGGCTGAGAGGCAGTGACTGGCCCAAGGACACCCAGTGAGCTTCATGGCTGTGTGGGGATTCGAACCCTGGTCTCCCAGGTTGTAGTCCAGCACCTTAACCACTACACCACACTGGCTCTCAGTCCTGATTCTACTGCCTTACAAATACTGCTTTAATCCTTTAGCAAAATTCTGACAATATATCATTATTAACTTTAGAGTCACATTTTTCCAAATGGTGGGAAATCTGTCAATATTAGGGCTATGCAGGGTAACCCCGATCTGATCCAGGGCCTGATCCGGAGCCCTGATTCAACCTGGGACAATTCGGGGCCAACCCAACCTGGATCCAGGCTCTGAACCAATTTATGGGCTTTGCACAGTCACAAAGAATTTTTTTCAGGGGGGGAGAAAGACAGGCAGTGCCATCCCCTGGGGAAGGCAGGTGGTGGCTGGCTGAAGACAGGCTGAGGCTAGTGGAGCAATGCCCTATTCCCCCTAACGGACCAGCCCCCACTGCTTTTAGATCAACCCAGTCTACAATTTCTAATTCTTGAAAATTTTAGGATTGACAAGAAAGTAAGAAGAAAGCATTTGAGGTGGCCATAGCATAGTTAATATAATTCAAGCCTATTTTTTTTAACTGATAACAGGTGTGTATTTTGTATTCCTATCCCACCACAAGGGTTTTAGTATTGGTTAAACTGGGATAAAGTGGAATATTCCGTATGAACCAATGTCAGTTACGTGCTGATTTTAGAGAACCCTACTTACAGCCCTTTTTAAGGAGAATGAAGTACTGATAAGTGAAAGAGAAATTGGGCTTTCTGCCAAATATATGTCCTGGTGGTTGCTTTGTTTGCAGTAAAGGCTGCCAAATGCAGGGAACAATTTTGGGATTCCATTTCTGTAAGTTGCTATGGAGATGTGAAGACATGAGAGTACTAAATGTATCCTGACATAATCTCCTAATGTCACCTATATTCTTTCTTTAGTAATGTTTATTTGTTTTAAGCCCTGTTTATTTGAAGGTCATATTTTATGTATTAATTTTAATTGTGACTTTTAATGAAAGCTGGGGTACTTTGTTTTATTCTGTTATGGTTTATGGGCTAATGCAATTAATGCTATTCTATTCTGTGTGAACCAACTCTGAAGTCTTCCCATATTATGACTATATCCATAGCATTGGCCTATGGTTTTGAGCAAGGCTTCCCGAGGCCCTTAAAATAAATGTGTTGGTTTCTTCTTCTTGTTTTTCTCAGAAGCCAGTAAATTAAGAGTTCTATTCTGGTAGACTGTATTTTGTATTATACAGTTACAGTGCAAACCTATGCATGCCTACTAAGAAGAAAGCACAGCTTGGAAAAGTTACTTTTTTGAACTACAACTCCCATCAGCCTCAGCCAGCATGGCCACTGGATTGGGTTGATGGGAGTTGTAGTTCAAAAAAGTAACTTTTCCAAGCTCTAGAAGCTGCACTGAGTTCAATGGGACTTACTCACAAGGAAGGGTTTATAGGATTGTGTTTGCAAGCAGGGAACTGGAGATTTCATATCATTCACATTTTGGAAAGAGCACACTTGCAGCCACATTGCAAGATACAGGATCTGCAAACATCACATGGCCTTTTATACACAAACAGAGAAGTAGGGTCATGTGAATGGGTAAATTTCTTCAGGGTACATTATTCATTTTACCCTGTTTAGAAAAGACCAATAATGAGGCACAAACCTCTAAATGGTACTGAAAAACGTAGAGAGCTTGTACAAAATATTAATTTCTCAATGCATTTTGGTAGAAACATTCCTTGGGGGCACAAGAATTATCTTATTTTTAAAAAACTGCATGAAAATTCACATTTTATCTCAAATATAAATGTCTAAACATCTTTTTCTTTCAAAATCTGCATTTTAAAACTTTTTTTTGTACCTTTTTTGAGCAGAGAACTGTGCCAGAACATTCAGCAATTGCAAAAGATGATCCTGATCAACACATTTTATCTGGGAGGTGAGAGCAGGTCAGTTCAAAGACTGAATTCCTCAAGCCTCCCTAGTAGGTTGAGTTGGCTATTTCTGAATGAAACAAAAATGGGAACCCCAAAAAGGAACTAGAGGTAGGAACAAAAACAGTGGGGTAGGCAAAAGAGATGTTTAGTAAGGCAACATGTTTTGGACCTTACTGGTGCTTCTTTATGGAAATTCAGAGAAACAAAGATTCAGCATTTAGATATGCTGCCTCTTCTTTTCTTGTGCTATTTCTGTCTAGAATGGAGTGCCAAAGCTAAGCTTTCCACATTTGGCCTTGAAAGAACTAAAAGAAAAAAGAAAAAAGGAGAAACAAATAAACAAAATTAAGAAGTCAAAATTAAAGTGTCTTTGTTCCAGTATCGTAAAACAATGGCTCTCCCCCGACATCTCTGACATATATGTTTATATATATAATTGTGGGGGGAGGGGAATCCTTTACGAAAGGCTGTTAGCCTGTCACACCTGACAGATTATTTACTGTTTTGGAAACCTTTTGCTCCTCACCTTATTTTGGGGAGCAGCGCTGTCTTGCAGGTCAACATGTTTCAAGAGGATTATGCAACCTCTCAAGCAAGGTGGCAGGTTTTGAGGGAGGGGAAAAGTCAGCTCTCTCAATCAGTTGCAATCAGCAAGTTTAGATTGCTGCCTCCAACCCTCTTTATATACTTCTTGCCCTAGGGTTTCCAGGTCCATGGCCTGAGACTGATCCTGTATCATTAGGAGAAGAGAAAGTCAGCCAAGTGCAGGTGTTCTTGCAACACTGTAATGGGAAAAACCACAAGGTGGGATTTTCCCTTCCCCCTGTACAACTTTTAAAGATACAGAAGACCTCTTGGTTGCCAGGCCCAGCCTCCAAGAGGTCTTCTGTATCTTCAAAAGTTGTGCAGGGGGGAGGGAGAATTCCACCTTGTGGTTTTTCCCATTACAGAGTTGCAAGAACACCTGCACTTGGCTGACTTTCTCTTCTCCTAAAGATACAGGATCAGT